>NC_137351.1:36108806-36405903 GCF_965287045.1 Carcharhinus amblyrhynchos | reverse complement strand
AACAGCCCAGCCCGGGAAACAGGCCCTTCGGCCCAACGAGCCCCCGCTGCCATTTTAACATTATGAGTGCCCTCCTCTACCCATGACCCTTGTCTACGCCTATTGGGGAAGATTGAGGGGAGACTAATTTCGGGATAATTTGTGACACCAATCAGCCTAAGAGCACGTTTTTGGGGTGTGGGAGGAAATCGGAGCACCCGGAGAAAACCCACACAACCTCAACATTAAAAAACACCAACTAACCCAACAACAACCTCAACATTGAAAAAAACCAACAAACCCAACAACAACTCAACATTAAAAAACACCAACAAAACCAACAACAACCTCAACATTAAAAAACACCAACAAACCCAACAACAACCTCAACATTAAAAAACACCAACAAACCCAACAACAACTCAACATTAAAAAACACCAACAAATCCAACAACAACCTCAACATTAAAAAACACCAACAAACCCAACAACAACCTCAACATTGAAAAAAACCAACAAACCCAACAACAACTCAACATTAAAAAACACCAACAAACCCAACAACAACCTCAACATTAAAAAACCAACAAACCCAACAACAACCTCAACATTAAAAAACACCAACAAACCCAACAACAACCTCAACATTAAAAAACACCAACAAACCCAACAACAACCTCAACATTAAAAAACACCAACAAACCCAACAACAACCTCAACATTAAAAAACACCAACAAACCCAACAACAACTCAACATTAAAAAACACCAACAAACCCAACAAACACCAACAAATCCAACAACCTCAACACTGAAAAACACCAACTAATCCAACAACAACCTCAAAATTGAAAAACACCAACAAATCCAACAACAACGTCAACATTAAAAAACACCAACAAACCCAACAACAACCTCAACATTAAAAAAACACCAACAAACCCAACAACAACCTCAACATTAAGAAACATTAAAAAATTTATAAGACCCTTGTCAGGCCTCATTTGGAGTACTGTGCGCAGTTCTGGTCGCCTCACTATAGGAAAGACGTAGAAGCTATTGAAAGAGTACAGAGGAGATTTACAAGGATGTTGCCTGGATTGGGAGGCATGCCTTATGAAGTTAGGTTGAGGGAACTGGGTCTCTTCTCCCTGGAGAGACGAAGGTTGAGAGGCGACCTGATAGAGGTTTATAAAATGTTGAGAGGAATAGATAGGGTGGATTCTGAGAGGCTATTTCCTCGGGTTGAAATGGTCGCTACGAGAGGACACAGGTTTAAGGTGCGGGGAGGAAAGTACAGAAGTGATGTTAGGGGTAAGTTTTTCACTCAGAGGGTGGTGAGTGAATGGAATCGGCTGCCGTCAGTGGTGGTGGAGGCAAACTCGCTGGGGTCTTTTAAAAGACTTCTGGATGAATATATGGGGTTTTATGGGATTGGGGGTTATAGATAGGTCTATAGATTGGTAGGTGTTGATGTGATCGGCGCAACTCGTGGGCCGAAGGGCCTGTTTGTGCTGTAGTGTTCTATGTTCTATGTTCTATAAATCCAACAACAACCTCATCATTGAAAAACACCAACAAATCCAACAACAACCTCATCATTGAAAAACACCAACAAATCCAACAACAACCTCAACATTGAGAAACACCAACAATTCCAACAACAACTTCAACATTAAATAAACCAACAAATCCAACAACAACCTCAACATTGAAAAACACCAACAATTTCAACAACAACCTCAAAATCGAAAACACGAACAAAGGGAGGAAGGGAACGAGGGAGGGAGGTGAGAGAGAGAGGGAATGAGGAAGGAGGGAGGGGAGAGAGGGAAGGAATGAGGGAGTAGTGAGTGAACAAGGGAGGGGGAGAGAGGGAGGGAGAGAGATAGAGTGAGTGGGGAGATGGAGGAAGGAGGGAGGGAGGAGGGCAGGTGGAGGAAGTTAGGGAGGGAGTGAGGGAGGTAGGGAGGGGGGAGGGAAGGATGTAGGGAGAGAGAGAGGGAAAAAGGGAGAGGTGAGGTGAAGACGGAGAGGGCTGAGGAGAGTGAGGGGTGGAGAGAGGGAGAGGGGGGAGTAGAGGGATGGGGGAGGAGAAGGAGAGGGGGGAGGAGAGGGAGAGGGAGATGGGGAGAGGAGAGGGAGGGGGAGAGGGGAGGAGGGGGGAGGAGAGGGACGGGGGAGGGGGAGGAGAGGGATGAGTTAAGAGAGGGATGGGAGGGGAGGGAGGGAGGGGACGGAGTGGGGGAGGGGGAGGAGGGGCAAGGGAGGGGGAAGGAGAAGGAGAGAGGGTGAGGGGGAAAGAGAGGGAAGGGGAGGGAATGGGAGAGGGAGGTGGAGGAGAGAGAGAGGGGGAGGAGAGAGATAGGGAGGGAGGGGGAGGAGGGTGGGAGGGAGGGAGGGAGGAGAGAGGGAGAGACGGAGGGGAGGAGAGAGGGAGGGAGGGAGGGAGGGGGAGGAGAGAGGGAGGGAGGGAGGGGATAGAGGCAGGGATGGAGGAAAGGAGGGAGAGAAGGAGGGAGAGAGGGAGGGAGGAGGATGGAGGAGGGAGGGAAGAAGGGAGGAGGGAGGAGGAGGTAGGAAGGAGGAGGGAGGGTGGAGGGAGGAGGGAAGGAGGGAGGAGGTAAGGAGGGAAGGAGGGAGGAGGGGAGGGGGATGGAAGGAGGCAGGAAAGGTTGGGGGGAGGGCGGAGGAGGAGGGAAGGAGGGAGGGGCGAGTGGGAATGGGAGAGAGTGTGTGTGAGAGTATATGTGGGAGAGACGACAGGCCCCAGCCCCGACCCCTGACCCCAGTCCCGACCCCTGACCCCAGTCCCGGCCCCTGACCCCAGCCCTGACCCCTGGCCCCAGCGCAGAACCTGGCCCCTGAGCCCTGAGCCCGAGGACAGGCCCCGAACCCTGAGCCCTGAGCCCTGAACCATGACCCTGAGGACAGACCCCTGGCCCCTGACCCCGAGGACAGGCCACAAACCCTGACCGCTGACCCCAAGTAGATGCCCTGAACCCTGAACCCGGAACTAGTCCCTGAATCCTAAATCCTGTCCCCAAACCCTGAACCCGATCCCCAAATCCTGAACCCTGTCCCCAAACCCTGAACCCGGTCCCCAAACCCTGAACCCGGTCCCCAAACCCTGAACCCGGTCCCCAAACCCTGAACCCTGTCCCCAAACCCTGAACCCGGTCCCCAAACCCTGAACCCGATCCCCAAACCCTGAACCCGATCCCCAAACCCTGAACCCGGTCCCCAAACCCTGAACCCGGTCCCCAAACCCTGAACTTGGTCCCCAAACCCTGAACCCGGTCCCCAAACCCTGAACCCGGTCCCCAAACCCTGAACTCGGTCCCCAAACCCTGAACCCGGTCCCCAAACCGTGAACCCGAACCCCAAACCCTGAACCCGGTCCCCAAACCCTGAACCCTGTCCCCAAACCCTGAACCCGGTCCCCAAACCCTGAATCCGATCCCCAAACCCTGAACCCGATCCCCAAACCCTGAACCCGATCCCCAAACCCTGAACCCGATCCCCAAACCCTGAACCCGGTCCCCAAACCGTGAACCCGAACCCCAAACCCTGAACCCGGTCCCCAAACCCTAAACTCGGTCCCCAAACCCTGAACTCGGTCCCCAAACCCTGAACCCCGTCCCCAAACCCTGAACCCGATCCCCAAACCCTGAACCCGGTCCCCAAACCCTGAACCCGGTCCCCAAACCCTGAACCCGATCCCCAAACCCTGAACCCGGTCCCCAAACCCTGAACCCGATCCCCAAACCCTTAACCCGGTCCCCAAACCCTGAACCCGGTCCCCAAAACCTGAACCCGGTCCCCAAACCCTGAACCCGGTCCCCAAACCCTGAACCCGGTCCCCAAAACCTGAACCCGATCCCCAAACCCTGAACCCGGTCCCCAAACCCTGAACCCGGTCCCCAAACCCTGAACCCGATCCCCAAACCCTGAACCCGGTCCCCAAACCCTGAACCCGATCCCCAAACCCTGAACCCGGTCCCCAAACCCTGAACCCGATCCCCAAACCCTGAACCCGATCCCCAAACCCTGAACCCTGTCCCCAAACCCTGAACCCGGTCCCCAAACCGTGAACCCGATCCCAAACCCTGAACCCAGTCCCCAAACCCTGAACCCTGTCCCCAAACCCTGAACTTGGTCCGCAAACCCTGAACCCGGTCCCCAAACCCTGAACACGGTCCCCAAACCCTGAACCCTGTCCCCAAACCCTGAACCCGGTCCCCAAACCCTGAACCCGATCCTCAAACCCTGAACCCGATCCCCAAACCCTGAACCCGGTCCCCAAACCCTGAACCCGATCCCCAAACCCTGAACCCGGTCCCCAAACCCTGAACCCGGTCCCCAAACCCTGAACCCGGTCCCCAAACCCTGAATCCGATCCCCAAACCCTGAATCCGATCCCCAAACCCTGAATCCGATCCCCAAACCCTGAACCCTGTCCCCAAACCCTGAACCCTGTCCCCAAACCCTGAACCCGGTCCCCAAACCCTGAACCCTGTCCCCAAACCCTGAACCCGATCCCCAAACCCTGAACCCTGTCCCCAAACCCTGAACCCGGTCCCCAAACCCTGAACCCTGTCCCCAAACCCTGAATCCGATCCCCAAACCCTGAACCCTGTCCCCAAACCCTGAACCCTGTCCCCAAACCCTGAACCCGATCCCCAAACCCTGAACCCTGTCCCCAAACCCTGAACCCGATCCCCAAACCCTGAACCCGGTCCCCAAACCCTGAACCCGGTCCCCAAACCCTGAACTCGGTCCCCAAACCCTGAACCCGGTCCCCAAACCCTGAACCCTGTCCCCAAACCCTGAACCCGATCCCCAAACCCTGAACCCTGTCCCCAAACCCTGAACCCTGTCCCCAAACCCTGAACCCGGTCCCCACACCCTGAACTCGGTCCCCAAACGCTGAACCCGGTCCCCAAACCCTGAACCCGATCCCCAAACCCTGAACCCGATCCCCAAACCCTGAACCCGGTCCACAAACCCTGAACCCGGTCCCCAAACCCTGAACCCGGTCCCCAAAACCTGAACCCGGTCCCCAAACCCTGAACCCTGTCCCCAAACCCTGAACCCGATCCCCAAACCCTGAACCCTGTCCCCAAACCCTGAACCCGGTCCCCAAACCGTGAACCCGATCCCCAAACCCTGAACCCAGTCCCCAAACCCTGAACCCTGTCCCCAAACCCTGAACTTGGTCCGCAAACCCTGAACCCGGTCCCCAAACCCTGAACACGGTCCCCAAACCCTGAACCCTGTCCCCAAACCCTGAACCCGGTCCCCAAACCCTGAACCCGATCCTCAAACCCTGAACCCGATCCCCAAACCCTGAACCCGGTCCCCAAACCCTGAACCCGATCCCCAAACCCTGAACCCGGTCCCCAAACCCTGAACCCGGTCCCGAAACCCTGAACCCGGTCCCCAAACCCTGAATCCGATCCCCAAACCCTGAATCCGATCCCCAAACCCTGAATCCGATCCCCAAACCCTGAACCCTGTCCCCAAACCCTGAACCCTGTCCCCAAACCCTGAACCCGGTCCCCAAACCCTGAACCCTGTCCCCAAACCCTGAACCCGATCCCCAAACCCTGAACCCTGTCCCCAAACCCTGAACCCGGTCCCCAAACCCTGAACCCTGTCCCCAAACCCTGAATCCGATCCCCAAACCCTGAACCCTGTCCCCAAACCCTGAACCCTGTCCCCAAACCCTGAACCCGATCCCCAAACCCTGAACCCTGTCCCCAAACCCTGAACCCGATCCCCAAACCCTGAACCCGGTCCCCAAACCCTGAACCCGGTCCCCAAACCCTGAACTCGGTCCCCAAACCCTGAACCCGGTCCCCAAACCCTGAACCCTGTCCCCAAACCCTGAACCCGATCCCCAAACCCTGAACCCTGTCCCCAAACCCTGAACCCTGTCCCCAAACCCTGAACCCGGTCCCCACACCCTGAACTCGGTCCCCAAACGCTGAACCCGGTCCCCAAACCCTGAACCCGATCCCCAAACCCTGAACCCGATCCCCAAACCCTGAACCCGGTCCACAAACCCTGAACCCGGTCCCCAAACCTGAACCCGATCCCCAAACCCTGAACTCGGTCCCCAAACCCTGAACCCGGTCCCCAAACCCTGAACCCTGTCCCCAAACCCTGAACCCGGTCCCCAAACCCTGAACCCGATCCCCAAACCCTGAACCCGATCCCCAAACCCTGAACCCGGTCCCCAAACCCTGAACCCGATCCCCAAACCCTGAACCCGGTCCCCAAACCCTGAACCCGGTCCCCAAACCCTGAACCCGGTCCCCAAACCCTGAATCCGATCCCCAAACCCTGAATCCGATCCCCAAACCCTGAATCCGATCCCCAAACCCTGAACCCTGTCCCCAAACCCTGAACCCTGTCCCCAAACCCTGAACCCGGTCCCCAAACCCTGAACCCGATCCCCAAACCCTGAACCCTGTCCCCAAACCCTGAACCCGATCCCCAAACCCTGAACCCGGTCCCCAAACCCTGAACCCGGTCCCCAAACCCTGAACTCGGTCCCCAAACCCTGAACCCGGTCCCCAAACCCTGAACCCTGTCCCCAAACCCTGAACCCGGTCCCCAAACCCTGAACCCTGTCCCCAAACCCTGAACCCTGTCCCCAAACCCTGAACCCGGTCCCCACACCCTGAACTCGGTCCCCAAACGCTGAACCCGGTCCCCAAACCCTGAACCCGATCCCCAAACCCTGAACCCGATCCCCAAACCCTGAACCCGGTCCACAAACCCTGAACCCGGTCCCCAAACCTGAACCCGATCCCCAAACCCTGAACTCGGTCCCCAAACCCTGAACCCGGTCCCCAAACCCTGAACCCTGTCCCCAAACCCTGAACCCTGTCCCCAAACCCTGAACCCGGTCCCCAAACCCTGAACCCGATCCCCAAACCCTGAACGCGGTCCCCAAACCCTGAACCCGGTCCCCAAACCCTGAACTCGGTCCCCAAGCCCTGAACCCGATCCCCAAACCCTGAACCCGGTCCCCAAACCCTGAACCCGGTCCCCAAACCCTGAACTCGGTCCCCAAGCCCTGAACCCGATCCCCAAACCCTGAACCCGGTCCCCAAACCCTGAACCCTGTCCCCAAACCCTGAACCCGGTCCCCAAACCCTGATCCCGGTCCCCAAACCCTGAACCCGGTCCCCAAACCCTGAACCCGATCCCCAAACCCTGAACCCTGTCCCCAAACCCTGATCCCGGTCCCCAAACCCTGAACCCGATCCCCAAACCCTGAACCCGGTCCCCAAACCCTGAACCCTGTCCCCAAACCCTGAACCCGGTCCCCAAACCCTGAACCCGGTCCCCAAACCCTGAACCCGGTCCCCAAACCCTGAACCCGGTCCCCAAACCCTGAACCCGGTCCCCAAACCCTGAACCCTGTCCCCAAATCCTGAACCCGGTCCCCAAACCCTGAACCCGGTCCCCAAACCCTGAACCCGGTCCCCAAACCCTGAACCCTGTCCCCAAACCCTGAACCCAGTCCCCAAACCCTGAACCCGGTCCCCAAACCCTGAACCCGGTCCCCAAACCCTGAACCCGATCCCCAAACCCTGAACCCGGTCCCCAAACCCTGAACCCGATCCCCAAACCCTGAACCCGGTCCCCAAACCCTGAACCCGATCCCCAAACCCTGAACCCGGTCCACAAACCCTGAACCCGGTCCCCAAACCCTGAACCCGATCCCCAAACCCTGAACCCAGTCCCCAAACCCTGAACCCGGTCCCCAAACCCTGAACCCGGTCCCCAAACCCTGAACCCGATCCCCAAACCCTGAACCCGGTCCCCAAACCCTGAACCCGGTCCCCAAACCCTGAACCCAGTCCCCAAACCCTGAACCCTGTCCCCAAACCCTGAACCCTGTCCCCAAACCCTGAACCCAGTCCCCAAACCCTGAACCCTGTCCCCAAACCCTGAACCCGATCCCCAAACCCTGAACCCGGTCCCCAAACCCTGAACCCGATCCCCAAACCCTGAACCCAGTCCCCAAACCCTGAACCCTGTCCCCAAACCCTGAACCCTGTCCCCAAACCCTGAACCCGGTCCCCAAACCCTGAACCCGATCCCCAAACCCTGAACCCGGTCCCCAAACCCTGAACCCTGTCCCCAAACCCTGAACCCGGTCCCCAAACCCTGAACCCGGTCCCCAAACCCTGTACCCGGTCCCCAAACCCTGAACCCGGTCCACAAACCCTGAACCCTGTCCCCAAACCCTGAACCCGATCCCCAAACCCTGAACCCAGTCCCCAAACCCTGAACCCGGTCCCCAAACCCTGAACCCGGTCCCCAAACCCTGAACCCGGTCGCCAAACACTGAACCCGGTCCCCAAACCCTGAACCCGGTCCCCAAACCCTGAACCCGGTCCACAAACCCTGAACCCGGTCCCCAAACCCTGAACCCTGTCCCCAAACCCTGAACCCGATCCCCAAACCCTGAACCCGGTCCCCAAACCCTGAACCCGGTCCCCAAACCCTGAACCCGGTCCCCAAACCCTGAACCCTGTCCCCAAACCCTGAACCCGATCCCCAAACCCTGAACTCGGTCCCCAAACCCTGAACCCGATCCACAAACCCTGAACCCGGTCCCCAAACCCTGAACCCGGTCCCCAAACCCTGAACCCGGTCCCCAAACCCTGAATCCGATCCCCAAACCCTGAATCCGATCCCCAAACCCTGAATCCGATCCCCAAACCCTGAACCCTGTCCCCAAACCCTGAACCCGGTCCCCAAACCCTGAACCCGAACCCCAAACCCTGATTCCGATCCCCAAACCCTGATCCCGATCCCCAAACCCTGAACCCTGTCCCCTAACCCTGAACGCGGTCCCCAAACCCTGAACCCGGTCCCCAAACCCTGAACCCTGTCCCCAAACCCTGAACCCGGTCCCCAAACCCTGAACCCGGTCCCCAAACCCTGAACCCGATCCCCAAATCCTGAACCCGGTCCCCAAACCCTGAACCCGGTCCCCAAACACTGAACCCGATCCCCAAATCCTGAACCCGGTCCCCAAACCCTGAACCCTGTCCCCAAATCCTGAACCCTGTCCCCAAACCCTGAACCCGGTCCCCAAACCCTGAACCCTGTCCCCAAACCCTGAACCCGGTCCCCAAACCCTGAACCCGGTCCCCAAACCCTGAACCCAATCCCCAAACCCTGAACCCGATCCCCAAACCCTGAACCCTGTCCCCAAACCCTGAACCCGGTCCCCAAACCCTGAACCCGGTCCCCAAACCCTGAACCCTGTCCCCAAACCCTGAACCCGATCCCCAAACCCTGAACCCTGTCCCCAAACCCTGAACCCTGTCCCCAAACCCTGAACCCGGTCCCCAAACCCTGAACCCGTCCCCAAACCCTGAACCGTGTCCCCAAACCCTGAACCCGGTCCCCAAACCCTGAACCCGATCCCCAAACCCTGATCCCGATCCCCAAACCCTGATCCCGATCCCCAAACCCTGAACCCTGTCCCCAAACCCTGAACCCTGTCCCCAAACCCTGAACTCGGTCCCCAAACCCTGAACCCGATCCCCAAACCCTGAACCCGGTCCCCAAACCCTGAACCCGGTCCCCAAACCCTGAACTCGGTCCCCAAACCCTGAACCCGGTCCCCAAACCCTGGACCCGATCCCCAAACCCTGAACCCTGTCCCCAAACCCTGAACCCGGTCCCCACACCCTGAACCCGGTCCCCAAACCCTGAACCCTGTCCCCAAACCCTGAACTCGGTCCCCAAACCCTGAACCCTGTCCCCAAACCCTGAACCCTGTCCCCAAACCCTGAACCCGGTCCCCAAACCCTGAACCCGATCCCCAAACCCTGAACCCGATCCCCAAACCCTGAACCCAGTCCCCAAACCCTGAACCCTGTCCCCAAACCCTGAACTTGGTCCCCAAACCCTGAACCCGATCCCCAAACCCTGAACCCAGTCCCCAAACCCTGAACCCTGTCCCCAAACCCTGAACCCTGTCCCCAAACCCTGAACCCGATCCCCAAACCCTGAACCCGGTCCCCAAACCCTGAACCCGATCCCCAAACCCTGAACCCGGTCCCCAAACCCTGAACCCGGTCCCCAAACCCTGAACTCGGTCCCCAAGCCCTGAACCCGGTCCCCAAACCCTGAACCCGATCCCCAAACCCTGAACCCGGTCCCCAAACCCTGAACCCGATCCCCAAACCCTGAACCCTGTCCCCAAACCCTGAACCCGATCCCCAAACCCTGATCCCGATCCCCAAACCCTGAACCCGATCCCCAAACCCTGAACCCGGTCCCCAAACCCTGAACCCGGTCCCCAAACCCTGAACCCGGTCCCCAAACCCTGAACCCGATCCCCAAACCCTGAACCCGGTCCCCAAACCCTGAACCCGATCCCCAAACCCTGAACCCGGTCCCCAAACCCTGAACCCGGTCCCCAAACCCTGAACCCGGTCCCCAAACCCTGAACCCGATCCCCAAACCCTGATCCCGATCCCCAAACCCTGAACCCGATCCCCAAACCCTGAACCCGGTCCCCAAACCCTGAACCCTGTCCCCAAACCCTGAACCCGGTCCCCAAACCCTGAACCCGGTCCCCAAACCCTGAACCCGGTCCCCAAACCCTGAACCCGATCCCCAAACCCTGAACTCGGTCCCCAAACCCTGAACCCCGTCCCCAAACCCTGAACCCGATCCCCAAACCCTGAACTCGGTCCCCAAACCCTGAACTCGGTCCCCAAACCCTGAACCCGGTCCCCAAACCCTGAACCCGGTCCCCAAACCCTGAACCCTGTCCCCAAACCCTGAACTCGGTCCCCAAACCCTGAACCCGGTCCCCAAACCCTGAACTCGGTCCCCAAACCCTGAACCCGGTCCCCAAACCCTGAACCCTGTCCCCAAACCCTGAACCCTGTCCCCAAATCCTGAACCCTGTCCCCAAACCCTGAACTCGGTCCCCAAACCCTGAACCCGGTCCCCAAACCCTGAACCCGGTCCCCAAACCCTAAACCCTGTCCCCAAACCCTGAACCCTGTCCCCAAACCCTGAACTCGGTCCCCAAACCCTGAACCCGGTCCCCAAACCCTGAACCCGGTCCCCAAACCCTGAACCCGGTCCCCAAACCCTGAACCCTCTCCCCAAACCCTGAACCCGGTCCCCAAACCCTGAACCCGATCCCCAAACCCTGAACCCGGTCCCCAAACCCTGAACCCGGTCCCCAAACCCTGAACCCTGTCCCCAAACCCTGAACCCTGTCCCCAAATCCTGAACCCGGTCCCCAAACCCTGAACCCGGTCCCCAAACCCTGAACCCGGTCCCCAAACCCTGAACCCTGTCCCCAAACCCTGAACCCGGTCCCCAAACCCTGAACCCGATCCCCAAACCCTGAACCCGGTCCCCAAACCCTGAACCCTCTCCCCAAACCCTGAACCCGGTCCCCAAACCCTGAACCCGGTCCCCAAACCCTGAACCCTCTCCCCAAACCCTGAACCCGGTCCCCAAACCCTGAACCCGGTCCCCAAACCCTGAACCCTCTCCCCAAACCCTGAATCCGGTCCCCAAACCCTGAACCCGATCCCCAAACCCTGAACCCTGTCCCCAAACCCTGAACCCTGTCCCCAAACCCTGAACCCGATCCCCAAACCCTGAACCCGGTCCCCAAACCCTGAACCCGGTCCCCAAACCCTGAACCCTGTCCCCAAACCCTGAACCCGTTCCCCAAACCCTGAACCCGGTCCCCAAACCCTGAACCCGGTCCCCAAACCCTGAACCCGATCCCCAAACCCTGAAACCTGTCCCTGAACCCTGTCCCCAAACCCTGAACCCGATCCCCAAACCCTGAACCCAGTCCCCAAACCCTGAACCCGATCCCCAAACCCTGAACCCAGTCCCCAAACCCTGAACCCGGTCCCCAAACCCTGAACCCTGTCCCCAAACCCTGAACCCGGTCCCCAAACCCTGAACCCTGTCCCCAAACCCTGAACCCGGTCCCCAAACCCTGAACCCTGTCCCCAAACCCTGAACCCGGTCCCCAAACCCTGAACCCGGTCCCCAAACCCTGAACCCGATCCCCAAACCCTGAACCCGATCCCCAAACCCTGAACCCTGTCCCCAAACCCTGAACCCTGTCCCCAAACCCTGAACCCTGTCCCCAAACCCTGAACCCAGTCCCCAAACCCTGAACCCGATCCCCAAACCCTGAACCCGGTCCCCAAACCCTGAACCCGGTCCCCAAACCCTGAACCCGGTCCCCAAACACTGAACCCTGTCCCCAAACCCTGAACCCGGTCCCCAAACCCTGAACCCTGTCCCCAAACCCTGAACCCGGTCCCCAAACCCTGAACCCGATCCCCAAATCCTGAACCCGGCCCCAAATCCTGAACCCGGCCCCAAACCCTGAACCCTGTCCCCAAATCCTGAACCCGGTCCCCAAACCCTGAACCCGGTCCCCAAACCCTGAACCCTGTCCCCAAACCCTGAACCCGGTCCCCAAACCCTGAACCCGGTCCCCAAACCCTGAACCCGGTCCCCAAACCCTGAACCCGATCCCCAAACCCTGAACCCGGTCCCCAAACCCTGAACCCGGTCCCCAAACCCTGATCCCGATCCCCAAACCCTGATCCCGATCCCCAAACCCTGAACGCGGTCCCCAAACCCTGAACCCGGTCCCCAAACCCTGAACCCGGTCCCCAAACCCTGAACCCGGTCCCCAAACCCTGAACCCTGTCCCCGAACCCTGAACCCGGTCCCCGAACCCTGAACCCGATCCCCAAACCCTGAACCCGGTCCCCAAACCCTGAACCCGGTCCCCAAACCCTGAACTCGGTCCCCAAACCCTGAACCCGGTCCCCAAACCCTGAACCCTGTCCCCAAACCCTGAACCCTGTCCCCAAACCCTGAACCCTGTCCCCACACCCTGAACTCGGTCCCCAAACGCTGAACCCGGTCCCCAAACCCTGAACCCTGTCCCCAAACCCTGAACCCGATCCCCAAACCCTGAACTCGGTCCCCAAACCCTGAACCCTGTCCCCAAACCCTGAACCCTGTCCCCAAACCCTGAACCCGGTCCCCAAACCCTGAACCCGATCCCCAAACCCTGAACCCGATCCCCAAACCCTGAACCCAGTCCCCAAACCCTGAACCCTGTCCCCAAACCCTGAACTTGGTCCCCAAACCCTGAACCCGATCCCCAAACCCTGAACGCGGTCCCCAAACCCTGAACCCTGTCCCCAAACCCTGAACCCGGTCCCCAAACCCTGAACCCGGTTCCCAAACCCTGAACCCGATCCCCAAACCCTGAACCCGGTCCCCAAACCCTGAACCCGATCCCCAAACCCTGAACCCGATCCCCAAACCCTGAACCCGGTCCCCAAACCCTGAACCCGGTCCCCAAACCCTGAACTCGGTCCCCAAACCCTGAACCCGGTCCCCAAACCCTGAACCCTGTCCCCAAACCCTGAACCCGATCCCCAAACCCTGAACCCGGTCCCCAAACCCTGAACCCGGTCCCCAAACCCTGAACTCGGTCCCCAAGCCCTGAACCCGGTCCCCAAACCCTGAACCCGGTCCCCAAACCCTGAACCCGGTCCCCAAACCCTGAACCCGATCCCCAAACCCTGAACCCTGTCCCCAAACCCTGAACCCGATCCCCAAACCCTGATCCCGATCCCCAAACCCTGAACCCGATCCCCAAACCCTGAACCCGGTCCCCAAACCCTGAACCCTGTCCCCAAACCCTGAACCCTGTCCCCAAACCCTGAACCCGGTCCCCAAACCCTGAACCCGGTCCCCAAACCCTGAACGCGGTCCCCAAACCCTGAACCCGGTCCCCAAACCCTAAACCCTGTCCCCAAACCCTGAACCCTGTCCCCAAACCCTGAACTCGGTCCCCAAACCCTGAACCCGGTCCCCAAACCCTGAACCCGGTCCCCAAACCCTGAACCCTGTCCCCAAACCCTGAACCCTGTCCCCAAATCCTGAACCCGGTCCCCAAACTCTGAACCCGGTCCCCAAACCCTGAACCCGGTCCCCAAACCCTGAACCCGGTCCCCAAACCCTGAACCCTCTCCCCAAACCCTGAACCCGGTCCCCAAACCCTGAACCCGATCCCCAAACCCTGAACCCTGTCCCCAAACCCTGAACCCTGTCCCCAAACCCTGAACCCGGTCCCCAAACCCTGAACCCGGTCCCCAAACCCTGAACCCTGTCCCCAAACCCTGAACCCGGTCCCCAAACCCTGAACCCTGTCCCTGAACCCTGTCCCCAAACCCTGAACCCGATCCCCAAACCCTGAACCCAGTCCCCAAACCCTGAACCCGGTCCCCAAATCCTGAACCCGGTCCCCAAACCCTGAACCCGGTCCCCAAACCCTGAACCCTGTCCCCAAACCCTGAACCCGGTCCCCAAACCCTGAACCCTGTCCCCAAACCCTGAACCCGGTCCCCAAACCCTGAACCCGGTCCCCAAACCCTGAACCCGGTCCCCAAACCCTGAACCCGATCCCCAAACCCTTAACCCGATCCCCAAACCCTGAACCCTGTCCCCAAACCCTGAACCCTGTCCCCAAACCCTGAACCCTGTCCCCAAACCCTGAACCCAGTCCCCAAACCCTGAACCCGGTCCCCAAACCCTGAACCCGGTCCCCAAACCCTGAACCCGGTCCCCAAACCCTGAACCCGATCCCCAAACCCTGAACCCTGTCCCCAAACCCTGAACCCGGTCCCCAAACCCTGAACCCTGTCCCCAAACCCTGAACCCTGTCCCCAAATCCTGAACCCGGTCCCCAAACCCTGAACCCGGTCCCCAAACCCTGAACCCGATCCCCAAATCCTGAACCCGGCCCCAAATCCTGAACCCGGCCCCAAACCCTGAACCCTGTCCCCAAACCCTGAACCCTGTCCCCAAACCCTGAACCCGATCCCCAAACCCTGAACCCAGTCCCCAAACCCTGAACCCAGTCCCCAAACCCTGAACCCTGTCCCCAAACCCTGAACCCGGTCCCCAAACCCTGAACCCGGTCCCCAAACCCTGAACCCTGTCCCTGAACCCTGTCCCCAAACCCTGAACCCGATCCCCAAACCCTGAACCCAGTCCCCAAACCCTGAACCCGGTCCCCAAATCCTGAACCCGGTCCCCAAACCCTGAACCCGGTCCCCAAACCCTGAACCCGATCCCCAAACCCTGAACCCGGTCCCCAAACCCTGAACCCGGTCCCCAAACCCTGAACCCTGTCCCCTAACCCTGAACCCGGTCCCCAAACCCTGAACCCGATCCCCAAACCCTGAACCCGGTCCCCAAACCCTGAACCCTGTCCCCAAACCCTGAACCCGGTCCCCAAACCCTGAACCCGGTCCCCAAACCCTGAACCCGGTCCCCAAACCCTGAACCCGGTCCCCAAACCCTGAACCCGGTCCCCAAACCCTGAACCCGATCCCCAAACCCTGAATCCGATCCCCAAACCCTGAACCCTGTCCCCAAACCCTGAACCCGGTCCCCAAACCCTGAACCCTGTCCCCAAACCCTGAACCCGGTCCCCAAACCCTGAACCCGGTCCCCAAACCCTGAACCCGATCCCCAAACCCTGATCCCGATCCCCAAACCCTGAACCCGATCCCCAAACCCTGAACCCGGTCCCCAAACCCTGAACCCTGTCCCCAAACCCTGAACCCGGTCCCCAAACCCTGAACCCGGTCCCCAAACCCTGAACCCGATCCCCAAACCCTGAACCCAGTCCCCAAACCCTGAACCCAGTCCCCAAACCCTGAACCCGATCCCCAAACCCTGAACCCGGTCCCCAAACCCTGAACTCGGTCCCCAAACCCTGAACTCGGTCCCCAAACCCTGAACCCTGTCCCCAAACCCTGAACCCTGTCCCCAAACCCTGAACTCGGTCCCCAAACCCTGAACCCGGTCCCCAAACCCTGAACCCTGTCCCCGAATCCTGAACCCGGTCCCCAAACCCTGAACCCGGTCCCCACCCCTGAACCCGGTCCCCAAACCCTGAACCCGATCCCCAAACCCTGAACCCGGCCCCCAAACCCTGAACCCGGTCCCCAAACCCTGAACCCGGTCCCCAAACCCTGAACCCGGTCCCCAAACCCTGAACCCGGTCCCCAAACCCTGAACCCGATCCCCAAACCCTGAACCCGGTCCCCAAACCCTGAACCCGGTCCCCAAACCCTGAACCCGGTCCCCAAACCCTGAACCCGGTCCCCAAACCCTGAACCCTGTCCCCAAACCCTGAACCCGATCCCCAAACCCTGAACCCGAGTACAGGCCCTGACCCCTGACCACTGACCCCAGACCCCTGACCCCAAGATCAGGTCAAACCCTGACCCCGAGTACAGCCACTGAACTCGGACTCTGATAACAGGCACTGAACCCTAACCCTGAGAACAGACTCTGAGCCATGACCCTGAGGACAGGTCCCGAACCCTGACCCTGAGGACAGGTCCTGAACCCTGACCCTGAGGACAGGTCCTGAACCCTGACCCTGAGAACAGGTCGTGAACCCTGACCCCGAGGACAGGCCCCGAACCCTGACCCTGAGAACAGGTCCTGAACCCTGACCCCGAGGACAGGCCCCGAACCCTGACCCTGAGGACAGGTCCTGAACCCTGACCCTGAGGACAGGTCCTGAACCCTGACCCTGAGGACAGGCCCTGAACCCTGACCCTGAGGACAGGTCCCGAACCCTGACCCTGAGGACAGGTCCTGAACCCTGACCCTGAGGACAGGTCCTGAACCCTGACCCTGAGGACAGGCCCCAAACCCTGACCCCGAGGACAGGCCCCGAACCCTTACCCTGAGGACAGGTCCTGAACCCTGACCCTGAGGACAGGTCCTGAACCCTGACCCTGAGGACAGGCCCCGAACCCTGACCCTGAGGACAGGCCCCGAACACTGACCCTGATGGCAGGCCCCGAACCCTGACACTGAGGACAGGCCCCGAACCCTGACCCTGAGAACAGGCACCGAACACTGACCCCAAGGACAGGCCCCAATCCCTGACCCTGAGGTCAGTCCCCGAACCCTGACCCTGAGGACAGGCTTCAAACCCTGACCATGGGGACTGGCCCCAAACCCTACGCTGACCCTGAGAACAGGCCTGAACCCTAACTCTGAGGATAGGACCTGAGCCCTGAACCCTGACCCCAAGAAGAGGCCCTGACCTCTGACTTCGAGGGCAGGCACCGAACCCTGACTCTGAGGACAGGCC
The DNA here is from genome assembly GCF_965287045.1 of Carcharhinus amblyrhynchos. Classification (NCBI taxonomy): domain Eukaryota; kingdom Metazoa; phylum Chordata; class Chondrichthyes; order Carcharhiniformes; family Carcharhinidae; genus Carcharhinus; species Carcharhinus amblyrhynchos. The sequence goes on along the minus strand of NC_137351.1, from coordinate 36,388,686 downwards.
CCGTATCCTGACCCCAAGGACAGGCCCTGAATTCTGACCCCTGACCCCAAGATCTGGTTGAACCCTGACCCCAAGGACAGCCACCCAACCATGACCCTGAGAACATGCCCTGAACCGTGACCCCTGACACCAAGGTCTGGCCCCGAGCCCTGACCCTGAGGACCACCATCAAACACTGACCCTGAGGATAGGCCCTGAACCCTGACCCCAAGGACAAGCCCCAAATCCTGACACCGAGGACAGGTCCTGCACCCTGACCATGAAGAAAGGCCACCGAACCCTGACCGTGAAACAGGTCCTGAACACGAAGTCTGAGGACAGACCCCGAACCCTGAGACCTGACCCCGAGGACAGGCATCGAGCTCTGACCCCGAGGACAGGCCCTGAACCCTGACCCCGAGGACAGGCCCCGAACCCTGATCCTGAGGACAGGTCCTGAACCCTGACCCCGAGGACAGACCCCGAACCCTGATCCTGAGGACAGGTCCTGAACCCTGACCCCGAGGACAAGCCCTGAATCCTGACCCCAAGGACAGGTCCTGAACCCTGACCCCGAGGACAAGCCCCGAATCTTGACACCGAGGACAGGTCCTGAACCCTGAGACCTGACCCGAGGACAGGCCCCAAAACTTAACCCTGGCCCTGAGTTCAGCTCTCGAAGCCTAAGCCTGACCCTGACCCCAGGATCAGCTCCTGAACCCTGAGCCCTGACCCTGAGTTGAGATCCCGAACCCTAACACTGACCCTGAGTTCAACTCCTGAAACCAGAGCCCTGACCCCGAGTTCATGTCTCGAACCTTGAGCCCTGACCCCGAGTTCATAAGAACATAAGAACATAAGAAATAGGAGCAGAAGTAGGCCATCTAGCCCTTCGAGCCTGCCCCGCCATTCAATAAGATCATGGCTGATCTGTCGTGGCTCAGTTCCACATTCCCGCCCTCTCCCCATAACCCTTAATCCCCTCGCTTATCAAAAACCCATCAACCCACGTCTTAAAAATATTTAGCGAGGCAGCCTCCACCACTTCAACGGGCAGAGAATTCCAGAGATTCACCACCCTTTGAGTGAAGAAGTTCCTCCTCAACTCCGTTCTAAACCGCCCCCCCTTTATCTTGAGGCTGTGCCCCCTAGTCCTACTGTCTTTTTTGAGCGGGAAGAGTCTCTCCACCTCTATCCTATCCATCCCATTCATCATCTTATACGTCTCAATGAGATCTCCCCTCATTCTTCTAAACTCTAACGAGTACAAGCCTAGTTTATTCAGCCTCTCCTCATAGCTCAACCCCCTCAACTCCGGTATCAGCCTAGTAAACCTCCTCTGCACTCCCTCCAAGGCCAAAATATCCTTGCGCAGGTGCGGCGCCCAAAACTGCACACAGTACTCCAGCTGCGGCCTCACCAATGCCCTATACAGCCGCAGCAAGACCTCCCTACTTTTATATTCAATCCCCCTCGCTATGAAGGCCAGCATCCCATTCGCCTTCCTGACCACCTGCTGCACCTGCAGGCTGGTTTTTTGCGACTCATGCACAAGGACCCCGAGGTCCCTCTGCACCGTCGCCTGCTGCAGTTTTTCGCCACGTAAGTAATAGTCCTTCCTACCATTCTTCCTGCCAAAGTGGACCACCTCACACTTGCCAACATTAAATTCCATTTGCCATTTCCTGGCCCATTCGCCCAGCCTATCTAGATCCTTCTGCAGACTCTCCACACCCTCCGCACAATTTGCCTTTCCCCCAATCTTGGTGTCATCAGCAAATTTCGACACCCTACACTCGGTTCCCTCCTCCAGATCATCTATATAAATGGTAAATAGCTGAGGCCCCAGCACCGACCCCTGGGGCACTCCACTAGTCACCATCCGCCAATCCGAATAGCACCCATTGACCCCCACTCTCTGCCTCCTATTTGACAACCAATCCTCTATCCACGCTAACACCCTACCCCCAACTCCATGTCCTCTGACCTTCTGCAATAACCTCTTGTGAGGTACCTTATCAAACGCCTTCTGAAAATCCAGAAAGACCACATCCACCGGCTCTCCTCTATCCACCGCCCTAGACACATCCTCATAGAACTCCAGTAAATTTGTCAGACACGACTTCCCTTTAATGAAACCGTGTTGCGTCTGCCCTATCAAGCAATTCCCTTCAAGATGCCTCGCAATTTCCTCCTTAATGACAGATTCTAACATTTTACCTACCACAGACGTTAAACTAACCGGCCTATAATTCCCCGCCTTTTGCCTGGCACCCTTCTTAAACAACGGCGTAACATTAGCCGTTTTCCAATCTTCCGGCACTTCCCCGGAATCCAGCGATGTCTGGAAAATAACCACCAAGGCATCCACTATAACCTCCGCCATTTCTTTCAGGACCCTCGGATGCATTCCATCCGGTCCTGGGGACTTGTCCACAATCAGCCCCCTCCAGTCTGTCGAGGACCGCCTCTCTAGTAACAGTAATGTCATTAAGACCCTCCAGTCCTACCACCTTTCCATCTCTAACACCCGGCAAATTATTCACGTCCTCCTCCGTGAAGACAGAAACAAAAAAGTTATTCAAGACCTCTGCCATATCCCCATCCCCTACCACTAAGTCCCCCTTCTCATCCTCTAAGGGACCAACGTTCACCCTAGCCAGCCTCTTCCTTTTTATATATTTATAAAAACTCTTGCTATCCTTTTTTATATTAAGCGCTAGCCCAGCCTCATAGCTTCTCCTACCCTCCTTTATCAACTTCTTTGTCAATCTTTGTTGACATTTAAACCTTTCCCAATCCTCTTCTCGCCCACTACTCTTAGCTACTCTAAATTCCTCCGCTTTTAATTTAACACTTTCCTTCACTTCCTTCGTTATCCACGGCTTATTACCTCTCTTCCTACTGTCCTTTTTAACCATCGGAATAAATTTCTGCTGAGCACCAAGAAAGATCTCCTTAAAGATCCTCCACTGCTCCTCAGCAGACCTACCTTCCAACGCGCTCCCCCAGTCCACATTCGCCAATTCTTCTCTCATCCTACCATACTCCCCTCTATTCAAACAAAGGACGCGTGTCCGGGAACCCACTTTCTCCTCCTCCATCTGCACCAGAAACTCCACCATGCAATGATCACTCTCCCCAAGAGGATCCTTCACCACAAGGTCCCTAATTCTACCCTCCTCATAACATAGCACCAGATCCAAGATAGCTCGCTCCCTCGTCGGCTCCAACACACACTGTTCGAGGAAACTATCCCGGCAGCATTCCAAGAACTCCTCCTCGAGCCCACCGCGTCCAACATGGGTCGACCAATCAATATGCAGATTGAAATCCCCCATAACTACTGCTGTCCCATTCCTGCACGCCGCACTTATTTGCGCGTTAACAGCCCGCCCCACCTCCAGATCATTATTCGGGGGCCTATAGACGACACCCACCAGCGTCTTCCTCCCTTTGCTGTTCCTAATCTCCACCCACAACGATTCCACTTTCTGCTCTTTGGCTCCGATATCATCCCTTGCTACCACCCTGATGCTGTCCTTAATCAGCAGAGCTACGCCACCCCCTCTTTTCTCCTGCCTATCCTTCCTAAACACTTGATACCCCTGGACATTCAGCTCCCAGTCCCTGTCACCCTGCAGCCACGTCTCTGTAATGGCCACCAGATCATATCCATTTGTGCTGATCTGCGCCACCAGCTCATCCACTTTATTCCGAATGCTTCGTGCATTCAGATAAAGCGCTTTCATCCCAGCCTTCACCTGGACCCTATTTGCCGTAACGCCACCACTTGGGACATCCTCAGCCTCTTCCCTTACCTGTACCCTATCCTTAACTGTAGACCTCCTAACTGTAGATCACCTACCCTCGCACCCTCCCCCCCCCTAATTAGTTTAAAGCCCTGTCTACAGTCCTCTTTACTCGATTCGCCAGCACTCTGGTCCCAGCACGGTTCAGACCAACCCCATCCCGCCCGAACAAGTCCCACCTACCCCAATACTGGTGCCAATGCCCCATAAATTCGATCCCATTCCTCCCACACCAATCTCTGAGCCACCCATTCACTTCCTTAATCCTATCAACCCTACGCCCATCTGCACTCGGTTCAGGCAGTCGCCCAGAGATAACTACCTTGTCGGTTCTACTTTTTAATTCCATTCCCAGCTTCTCATACTCCCTCCCCAGATCCTCAGTCCGCACTTTGCCTACGTCGCCGGCACCCACATGTACTACAACAACCAGATTCTCACCCTCCCACTCCAGGTTCCTCTGCAGCCCAGCTGCGACATCCTGTACCCGAGCACCAGGCAGACAACACACCCTTCTGTGCACTTTGTCATTGTGACAAAGGACAGTGTCAATACTCTTCACCCCACTATCCCCAATCACTACTACGTTCCTTTTCCCCTTCTCTTTGCCTATGTCCTGCTGCATCACTGTACCGTGTGCAGTTTGCTCACCAACCTCACCTGCCTCGTCCTCTTCCAGAGTGGAAGCAAGAACCTCAAACCTGTTATGCAGATTAAGAGGCTGAGGCCTCCGCTCCTCACCCCCCTTCCTCCTTCCAGCAGCCCCCTTTTGTCCCTGACCCTTAGATTTAGCCAGTCTAGGGGGGGTGGATGTCACTTGCACCCCATTGACAATGGCACCCTCTCTCCCCCTGATGAGCCTCAGTGTCTGTAGCTCAGAGGCCAGCTCATCTACCTTGAGCTGGAGCTCCTCCAGCAACCTGCACTTACTGCAGACATGGTCACTGGGGAGGACCCTGGGGTCCACCAGCTCCCACATCATACAGGAACCGCATATCACATGCCCCTCCATTATTCAATATAATTTGTTGTGGGAAAAAATTTTTTCCTTGTTTCTTGCTGTAGTAGCTCCCGAACCCTGATCCCTGACCCTGACTTCAGCTCGCCAACCCTGAGCCCTGACCCCGGGTTCAGCTCCGGAACCCTGAACCCTGACCCCAAGTTCAGCTCCCGAACCCTGAGCCCTGACCCCGGGTTCAGCTCCGGAACCCTGAACCCTGACCCCAAGTTCAGCTCCCGAACCCTGAGCCCTGACCCCGGGTTCAGCTCCGGAACCCTGAACCCTGACCCCAAGTTCAGCTCCCGAACCCTGAGCCCTGACCCCGGGTTCAGCTCCGGAACCCTGAACCCTGACCCCAAGTTCAGCTCCCGAACGCTGAGCCCTGACCCCGGGTTCAGCTCCGGAACCCTGAACCCTGACCCCAAGTTCAGCTCCCGAACCCTGAGCCCTGACCCCGAGTTCAGCGCCCGAACCCTGAGCACTGACCCCAAGTTCAGCTCCCGAACCCTGAGCCCTGACCCCGAGGACAGGCCCCGAGTGTAGGGCACTGTTTAAAATCTCTGTTTAGTGTAGGGCACTGTTTAAAATCTCTGTTTAGTGTAGGGCACTGTTTAAAATCTCTGTTTAGTGTAGGGCACTGTTTAAAATCTCTGTTTCGTGTAGGGCACTGTTTAAAATCTCCGTTTAGTGTAGGGCACTGTTTAAAATCTCTGTTTAGTGTAGGGCACTGTTTAAAATCTCCGTTTAGCGTAGGGCACTGTTTAAAATCTCCGTTTAGCGTAGGGCACTGTTTAAAATCTCCGTTTAGTGTAGGGCACTGTTTAAAATCTCTGTTTCGTGTAGGGCACTGTTTAAAATCTCCGTTTAGTGTAGGGCACTGTTTAAAATCTCTGTTTAGTGTAGGGCACTGTTTAAAATCTCCGTTTAGTGTAGGGCACTGTTTAAAATCTCCGTTTAGTGTAGGGTACTGTTTAAAATCTCTGTTTAGTGTGGGGCACTGTTTAAAATCTCTGTTTAGTGTAGGGCACTGTTTAAAATCTCCGTTTAGTGTAGGGTACTGTTTAAAATCTCTGTTTAGTGTAGGGCACTGTTTAAAATCTCTGTTTAGTGTCGGGCACTGTTTAAAATCTCTGTTTAGTGTAGGGCACTGTTTAAAATCTCCGTTTAGTGTAGGGCACTGTTTAAAATCTCTGTTTAGTGTAGGGCACTGTTTAAAATCTCTGTTTAGTGTCGGGCACTGTTTAAAATCTCTGTTTACTGTAGGGTACTGTTTAAAATCTCCGTTTAGTGTCGGGCACTGTTCAAAATCCCCGTTTAGTGTTGGGCACTGTTTAAAATCTCTGTTTAGTGTAGGGCACTGTTTAAAATCTCTGTTTAGTGTAGGGCACTGTTTAAAATCTCTGTTTAGTGTAGGGAGGGCACTGTTTAAAATCTCTGTTTAGTGTCGGGTACTGTTTAAAATCTCTGTTTAGTGTAGGGCACTGTTTAAAATCTGTGTTTAGTGTCGGGCACTGTTTAAAATCTCTGTTTAGTGTAGGGCACTGTTTAAAATCTCCGTTTAGTGTACGGCACTGTTTAAAATCTCCGTTTAGTGTCGGGCACTGTTTAAAATCTCTGTTTAGTGTAGGGCACTGTTTAAAATCTCTGTTTAGTGTCGGGCACTGTTTAAAATCTCTGTTTAGTGTAGGGCACTGTTTAAAATCTCTGTTTCGTGTAGGGCACTGTTTAAAATCTCCGTTTAGTGTAGGGCACTGTTTAAAATCTCCGTTTAGTGTAGGGCACTGTTTAAAATCTCTGTTTAGTGTAGGGCACTGTTTAAAATCTCCGTTTAGCGTAGGGCGCTGTTTAAAATCTCCGTTTAGTGTACGGCACTGTTTAAAATCTCCATTTAGTGTAGGGCACTGTTTAAAATCTCCGTTTAGTGTAGGGCACTGTTTAAAATCTCCGTTTAGCGTAGGGCACTGTTTAAAATCTCCGTTTAGTGTAGGGCACTGTTTAAAATCTCTGTTTAGTGTAGGGCACTGTTTAAAATCTCCGTTTAGTGTAGGGCACTGTTTAAAATCTCCGTTTAGCGTAGGGCACTGTTTAAAATCTCCGTTTAGTGTAGGGCACTGTTTAAAATCTCTGTTTCGTGTAGGGCACTGTTTAAAATCTCCATTTAGTGTAGGGCACTGTTTAAAATCTCTGTTTAGTGTAGGGCACTGTTTAAAATCTCCGTTTAGTGTAGGGCACTGTTTAAAATCTCCGTTTAGTGTAGGGTACTGTTTAAAATCTCTGTTTAGTGTGGGGCACTGTTTAAAATCTCTGTTTAGTGTAGGGCACTGTTTAAAATCTCCGTTTAGTGTAGGGTACTGTTTAAAATCTCTGTTTAGTGTAGGGCACTGTTTAAAATCTCTGTTTAGTGTCGGGCACTGTTTAAAATCTCTGTTTAGTGTAGGGCACTGTTTAAAATCTCCGTTTAGTGTAGGGCACTGTTTAAAATCTCTGTTTAGTGTAGGGCACTGTTTAAAATCTCTGTTTAGTGTAGGGCACTGTTTAAAATCTCTGTTTAGTGTCGGGCACTGTTTAAAATCTCTGTTTACTGTAGGGTACTGTTTAAAATCTCTGTTTAGTGTAGGGCACTGTTTAAAATCTCTGTTTAGTGTAGGGTACTGTTTAAAATCTCTGTTTAGTGTAGGGCACTGTTTAAAATCTCTGTTTAGTGTAGGGCACTGTTTAAAATCTCTGTTTAGTGTAGGGAGGGCACTGTTTAAAATCTCTGTTTAGTGTCGGGTACTGTTTAAAATCTCTGTTTAGTGTAGGGCACTGTTTAAAATCTGTGTTTAGTGTCGGGCACTGTTTAAAATCTCTGTTTAGTGTAGGGCACTGTTTAAAATCTCCGTTTAGTGTACGGCACTGTTTAAAATCTCCGTTTAGTGTCGGGCACTGTTTAAAATCTCTGTTTAGTGTAGGGCACTGTTTAAAATCTCTGTTTAGTGTCGGGCACTGTTTAAAATCTCTGTTTAGTGTAGGGCACTGTTTAAAATCTCTGTTTAGTGTCGGGCACTGTTTAAAATCTCTGTTTAGTGTAGGCTACTGTTTAAAATCTCCGTTTAGTGTCGGGCACTGTTCAAAATCTCTGTTTAGTGTAGGGCACTGTTTAAAATCTCTGTTGAGTGTAGGGCACTGTTTAAAATCTCTGTTTACTGTAGGGTACTGTTTAAAATCTCCGTTTAGTGTCGGGCACTGTTCAAAATCTCCGTTTAGTGTCGGGCACTGTTTAAAATCTCTGTTTAGTGTAGGGCACTGTTTAAAATCTCTGTTTAGTGTCGGGCACTGTTTAAAATCTCTGTTTAGTGTAGGGCACTGTTTAAAATCTCTGTTTAGTGTCGGGCACTGTTTAAAATCTCTGTTTAGTGTAGGCTACTGTTTAAAATCTCCGTTTAGTGTCGGGCACTGTTCAAAATCTCTGTTTAGTGTAGGGCACTGTTTAAAATCTCTGTTGAGTGTAGGGCACTGTTTAAAATCTCTGTTTACTGTAGGGTACTGTTTAAAATCTCCGTTTAGTGTCGGGCACTGTTCAAAATCTCTGTTTAGTGTAGGGCACTGTTTAAAATCTCTGTTTAGTGTAGGGCACTGTTTAAAATCTCTGTTTCGTGTCGGGCACTGTTTAAAATCTCTGTTTAGTGTAGGGTACTGTTTAAAATCTCTGTTTAGTGTAGGGCACTGTTCAAGATCTCTGTTTAGTGTGGGGCACTGTTTAAAATCTCTGTTTAGTGTAGGGTACTGTTTAAAATCTCTGTTTAGTGTTGGGTACTGTTTAAAATCTCCGTTTAGTGTCGGGCACTGTTCAAGATCTCTGTTTAGTGTGGGGCACTGTTTAAAATCTCTGTTTAGTGTAGGGTACTGTTTAAAATCTCTGTTTAGTGTTGGGTACTGTTTAAAATCTCCGTTTAGTGTCGGGCACTGTTTAAAATCTCCGTTTAGTGTAGGGCACTGTTTAAAATCTCTGTTTAGTGTAGGGTACTGTTTAAAATCTCTGTTTAGTGTAGGGTACTGTTTAAAATCTCTGTTTAGTGTAGGGTACTGTTTAAAATCTCTGTTTAGTGTAGGGCACTGTTTAAAATCTCTGTTTAGTGTAGGGCACTGTTTAAAATCTCTGTTTAGTGTAGGGCACTGTTTAAAATCTCTGTTTAGTGTAGGGCACTGTTTAAAATCTCTGTTTAGTGTAGGGTACTGTTTAAAATCTCCGTTTAGTGTAGGGCACAGTTTAAAATCTCCGTTTAGTGTAGGGTACTGTTTAAAATCTCTGTTTAGTGTAGGGCACTGTTTAAAATCTCTGTTTAGTGTCTGGCACTGTTTAAAATCTCTGTTTAGTGTAGGGTACTGTTTAAATCTCTGTTTAGTGTAGGGCACTGTTTAAAATCTCTGTTTAGTGTAGGGCACTGTTTAAAATCTCTGTTTAGTGTAGGGCACTGTTTAAAATCTCTGTTTAGTATAGGGTACTGTTTAAAATCTCTGTTTAGTGTAGGGCACTGTTTAAAATCTCTGTTTAGTGTAGGGCACTGTTTAAAATCTCTGTTTAGTGTAGGGTACTGTTTAAAATCTCTGTTTAGCGTCGGGCACTGTTTAAAATCTCCGTTTAGTGTAGGGCACTGTTTAAAATCTCTGTTTAGTGTAGGGTACTGTTTAAAATCTCTGTTTAGTGTAGGGCACTGTTTAAAATCTCTGTTTAGTGTAGGGCACTGTTTAAAATCTCTGTTTAGTGTAGGGCACTGTTTAAAATCTCTGTTTAGTGTAGGGTACTGTTTAAAATCTCTGTTTCGTGTCGGGCACTGTTTAAAATCTCCATTTAGTGTAGGGCACTGTTTAAAATCTCTGTTTAGTGTAGGGCACTGTTTAAAATCTCTGTTTAGTGTCGGGCACTGTTTAAAATCTCTGTTTAGTGTAGGGCACTGTTTAAAATCTCTGTTTAGTGTCGGGTACTGTATAAAATCTCCGTTTAGTGTAGGGCACTGTTTAAAATCTCTGTTTAGTGTAGGGCACTGTTTAAAATCTCTGTTTCGTGTCGGGCACTGTTTAAAATCTCCGTTTAGTGTAGGGCACTGTTTAAAATCTCTGTTTAGTGTAGGGCACTGTTTAAAATCTCCGTTTAGTGTAGGGCACTGTTTAAAATCTCTGTTTCGTGTCGGGCACTGTTTAAAATCTCCGTTTAGTGTAGGGCACTGTATAAAATCTCCATTTAGTGTAGGGCACTGTTTAAAATCTCTGTTTAGTGTAGGGCACTGTTTAAAATCTCTGTTTCGTGTCGGGCACTGTTTAAAATCTCCGTTTAGTGTCGGGCACTGTTTAAAATCTCTGTTTCGTGTCGGGCACTGTTTAAAATCTCCGTTTAGTGTAGGGCACTGTATAAAATCTCCGTTTAGTGTAGGGCACTGTTTAAAATCTCTGTTTCGTGTCGGGCACTGTTTAAAATCTCCGTTTAGTGTAGGGCACTGTTTAAAATCTCTGTTTCGTGTCGGGCACTGTTTAAAATCTCCGTTTAGTGTAGGGCACTGTTTAAAATCTCCGTTTAGTGTAGGGCACTGTATAAAATCTCCGTTTAGTGTGGGGCACTGTTTAAAATCTCTGTTTAGTGTAGGGCACTGTATAAAATCTCCGTTTAGTGTAGGGCACTGTTTAAAATCTCCGTTTAGTGTAGGGCACTGTATAAAATCTCCGTTTAGTGTACGGCACTGTTTAAAATCTCTGTTTAGTGTAGGGCACTGTTTAAAATCTCCGTTTAGTGTACGGCACTGTTTAAAATCTCTGTTTAGTGTGGGGCACTGTTTAAAATCTCTGTTTAGTGTAGGGCACTGTTTAAAATCTCTGTTTCGTGTCGGGCACTGTTTAAAATCTCCGTTTAGTGTCGGGCACTGTTTAAAATCTCCGTTTAGTGTACGGCACTGTTTAAAATCTCTGTTTAGTGTGGGGCACTGTTTAAAATCTCTGTTTAGTGTAGGGCACTGTTTAAAATCTCCGTTTAGTGTAGGGTACTGTTTAAAATCTCTGTTTAGTGTAGGGCACTGTTTAAAATCTCTGTTTAGTGTCGGGCACTGTTTAAAATCTCTGTTTAGTGTAGGGTACTGTTTAAAATCTCTGTTTAGTGTAGGGCACTGTTTAAAATCTCTGTTTAGTGTCGGGCACTGTTTAAAATCTCTGTTTAGTGTAGGGTACTGTTTAAAATCTCTGTTTAGTGTAGGGCACTGTTTAAAATCTCTGTTTAGTGTAGGGTACTGTTTAAAATCTCTGTTTAGTGTAGGGCACTGTTTAAAATCTCTGTTTAGTGTCGGGCACTGTTTAAAATCTCTGTTTAGTGTAGGGTACTGTTTAAAATCTCTGTTTAGTGTAGGGCACTGTTTAAAATCTGTGTTTAGTGTCGGGCACTGTTTAAAATCTCTGTTTAGTGTAGGGTACTGTTTAAAATCTCTGTTTAGTGTGGGGCACTGTTTAAAATCTCTGTTTAGTGTAGGGCACTGTTTAAAATCTCTGTTTAGTGTAGGGCACTGTTTAAAATCTCTGTTTAGTGTAGGGCACTGTTTAAAATCTCTGTTTCGTGTCGGGCACTGTTTAAAATCTCTGTTTAGTGTGGGGCACTGTTTAAAATCCCTGTTTAGTGTCGGGCACTGTTTAAAATCTCCATTTAGTGTAGGGCACTGTTTAAAATCTCTGTTTAGTGTCGGGCACTGTTTAAAATCTCTGTTTAGTGTCGGGCACTGTTTAAAATCTCTGTTTAGTGTCGGGCACTGTTTAAAATCTCCGTTTAGTGTAGGGCACTGTTTAAAATCTCTGTTTAGTGTCGGGCACTGTTTAAAATCTCTGTTTAGTGTCGGGCACTGTTTAAAATCTCTGTTTAGTGTCGGGCACTGTTTAAAATCTCTGTTTAGTGTCGGGCACTGTTTAAAATCTCCGTTTAGTGTAGGGCACTGTTTAAAATCTCTGTTTAGTGTCGGGCACTGTTTAAAATCTCTGTTTAGTGTAGGGCACTGTTTAAAATCTCTGTTTAGTGTCGGGCACTGGTTAAACTCTCCGTTTAGTGTAGGGCACTGTTTAAAATCTCCATTCTCCTCCTGAACCCTGACCCTGACCCCGAGTTCCGATCCCGAACCCACACCCCGATCCCAAGTTCAGCTCCCGACCCCTGACCCTGCCCCGAGTTCAGCTCCAAAAGCCCTGAACATGACCCCGACCCTGCCCTGACTTAATCTCCCGATTCCTGAACCCTGAGCCCAAGGACAGGCCCCGAGCCCTGAACCCTGACCCCGAGTTCAGCTACCGGGCCCTGACCCCGACCCTGAGTTCTACTCCCGAACTCTGACCCTGACCCCGAGGAGAGGCCCCGAACCCTGAGCCCTGACCCCGAGTTCAGCTCCCGGGCCCTGACCCTGACCCCGAGTTCAGATCCAGAAGCCTGAGCCTGACCCCAAGGACAAGCCCCGAAACCTGGCCCTGAGGTCAGGCCCCGAACCCTGAACCCTGAACCGTGACCCCAAGGACAGGCCTCGAACCATGACTACGAGGACAAGCCCCGAACCCTGAACCCTGACCCCAAGGACAGGCCCTGAGCACTGAGCCTGACCTTCACCATGAGCTCAGCTCCTGAACCCTGACCCCTGACCCCGAGTTCAGATAGCGAACCCTGAACCCTGACCCCGAGGACAAGCCCCGACCTCTGAGCCCCGACCCCGAGTTCAGCTCCCGAGCCCTGAGCCCTAGTTCAGAGTCCAAACCCTGACCCTGTCCCTGAACTCGAATTCGGCTCCTGAATCCTGAACCCTGACCCCGAGTTCAGCTCCCGAACTCCGAGGACAAGCCCCGAACTCTGAGCCCTGACCCCGAGGACAGACCCCAAAACCTGATCCCTGACCCCGAGGACAGGAGCCAAACCCTGGCCCCGACGCTGAGTTCAGCTCCTGAACCCTGAGCCCTCACCCCGAGGACAGGCACCGAACCCTGACCCCTGACCCCGAGTTCAGCTCCGGAACCCTGACCCTCTCTCTCTGTCTCTCTGTCTCTCTCTCTCTGTCTGTCTCTCTCTCTCTCTGTCTCTCTCTCTGTCTCTCTGTCTCTCTCTCTCTGTCTCTCTCTCTCTTACTCTGTCTCTCTCTGTCTTTCTCTCTCTCTGTCTCACTCTGTATCTGTCTGTCTCTCACTCTCTGTCTCTCTCAGTTACTGTGTGTGTCTCTCTCTCTCACAGTCTCTCTCTGTCAGTCTCTCTCTTTCTCTATCTGTCTCTCTGTGTGTGTGTCTCTCTCTGTCTCTGAGAGAGAGAGAGAGACAGAGGGAAAGAGAGAGACAGAGAGAGAGACAGACAGAGAGAGTTAGAGACAGAGACCGAGAGAGAGAGACAGACAGAGAGAGAGAGAGTTAGAGACAGAGAGAGACAGAGACAGAGAAACAGACAGACAGATAGAGAGAGAGAGAGAGAGAGACAAAGAGAGAGAAAAAGAGAGTGAGAGAAAGTGTCACACTCACCCCTTTCACCCTCACCCTCTCTCCCCTCACACTCTGCCTCCCTCCCCCAGGCTCTCTCCCCCACCCCCACACTCTCCCCTTTCTGTCTCTGAGTCTCTCTCCCCCTCACTGTCCTCCCCCCTCAGACATTCCCATCACACTCGCCCACCTCAGGCACCCTCTATTCCCTCAGCTTCTGTCCCACACCCTCCCCTCAATCTACCTCCCCCTCACTCACTCACTCTCCCCTCAATCTCTCTCCCTGTCACTCTGTCTCCCCTCACTCGCAGTCTGCTGTCCCTCACTCACTCTGCCCATCACTCTCTCTCCCCTCACTCCACCTCCCTTTGCTCTCTGCCTACTCTCTCTCCCATTCACTCGCTCTCCACTGATTCCCCCCTCACTCTATCCCCCCTCACTCTCTCCCTGTCAGTCCCTCTCTCTCCCTCCTCTGACTCTCTCTCTCCTTCACTCCCCTCCCTCTCCTCACAATATCTCCCACTCAATCTCTTCACTGCACTCTATTCCTTGAAATCTTTCCGCTCACTCTCTCACACTCACTCTCTCCCCCTCACTCTGTTCATCCTCGCTCTCCCCCTCACTCTTTCTTCCCCTCATTCTCTTCTCCCTCAGCCTCTCTCTTCCCCTCATTCCCTTCTCCCTCAGCCTCTCATTCCCTCTCTCCCCCCCTACTTTCACCCTCACTTTCCTCCCCCTCACTCTCCCTCTCAGTTATTTCACACTCCCTCCCTTTCAATTTTCCCTATCTCCACTCAACATCTCCCCTCTTCACTTTTTCCCCCCTCACTCTCCCCACATTCCCTCCCTTCAGACTCTCATCACTTTCTTCCCCTCAGTTTCTTAAGGTTAGAGTTAGGGTTAGGGTTTGGGTTAGTGTTCAGGTTAGAGTTTGAGTTAGGGTTTGAATTAAGGTTAGGGTTAGAATTAGGGTTAGGGTTTGAGTTCGGGTTTGAATTAGGGTTAGGGTTAGGGTTAAAATTAGGGTTAGGATTAGGATTAGGATTAGGGTTTGGGTTGGAGTTAAGTTTAGAGTTAGGGTTAGGTTTAGTTTAAGTGTTAGGTTTAGGGTTTGAGTTCAGGTTTCAATTAGGGTTAGGGTTAGGGTTAGAGTTAGGGTTAGGGTTAGGATTAGGGTTTGGGTTAGAGTTAGGGTTAGGCTTTGGGTTAGGGTTAGAGTTAGGGTCAGGTTTAGGGCTAGGGTTAGGGTTAGGCTTAGGGTTAGAGTTAGGTTTTGTGTTAGGGTTAGAGTTAAGGTTAGGGTTAGTATTAGGATTAGGGTTTGGGTTAGGGTTAAGGTTAGAGTTAGGGTTAGGGTTAGGATTAGAATTAGGGTCAGGGTTAGGGTTCGGGTTAGGGTTAGAGTTCGGATTAGGTTTAGGATTCGGATTAGAGTTAGGGTTAGGATTAGAGTTAGGGATAGGGTTAGGGTTAGCGTTAGGATTAGCGTTAGCGTTCGAGTTAGCATTGTGTTTAGGGATAGGGTTAGTGTTAGGGTTAGACTTCGGGTAGGTTAGGGTTAGCATTAGAGTTAGGGTTGGGATGAGAGTTCAGGTTAGGGTTTGGGTTAGAGTTAGGATTAGGGTGAGGGTTAGGATTAGTGGTTGGGATAGGGTTAGGATTCGAGTTAGGGATAGTGTTAGGGTTTGAGTTAGGGTTAGGGTTAGAGTTAGGGATAGACTTAGGGTTAGAGTTACGGTTAGGGTTAGATTTAGGTTAGGGTTCGGTTTAGCATTAGAGTTAAGGATAGGGTTAGGGATAGGGATTGGGATTGGATTCGGGTTCGGGTGTTATCGGACAACAAATTTTATGAAATTGGGCACACAAAATGGAAGCAAACTAAAGCTGTCCTCAGAGACCACCACTAAAATCACAAAATAACAGACACTGATCAGTCGGCAAGAGCACGCTTTTAGAATGCAAATAAGGGCTCGCACATTGTTCCGTGGGAGCACTGAAGAGAGGCTGCGATTTGCGAGTGGAGAGCTTGTGGGTGAGTACAGCGACTTTTTCTTTCTTTTAAAAACTAACTTTGTTTTAGTGAGTTTAGTGGGTTTTTTTTGCTTGCTTTAAGTTCGACCCCAGAAGTAGTTGCGAGGGCACTCGGGTCAAGTTTTTTTTTCACCTACTATAAATTAGACCGGAGGGGATTCCCGATACTCTACACAAGTAGAGTATCCCAGCCCTCCCCCCTCCTCTAACCTAAAAAACAGAGAGAGAGAGTGGGGGGCTCTGTCTGAGAGCAGGTAAGACTGCTTTTGTTTTTGTGTATACTGTCAGGGCTTTGGCTCACAGGGCCAAAGAGATAAGGTAAGTTATAAGTTTTTTTTTACTTTTTCCTCTGGGTTGCTATAAGGGGTAAATATGAGTGTGAGACCTGTATGTTGCTGCCAATGCAACATGTGGGAGGTCTTGGAGGCTCCTGGCCTGCCAGACATCCACACCTGTGCTCGGTGTGTGGAGCTGCAGACCCTACGGAACCAGGTTAAGGAGCTGCAAATGCAGCTCGAGGACCTTCGGCTCATTCGGGAGAGTGAGGAGATAATTGACAGGAGCCATCAGCAAGTAGTCACACCAAGGCAACGGGATGAGGGCACTTGGGTAACTATTAGGAAGGGGAAACCTCGGGTGATGGAGAGCACACCGGTGGATGTCCCCCTTCAAAATAAGTACTCCGGCCTGAGTACTACTGGGGGGGACAGCTCATCTGAGGGAGGAAGCGATGGCCAGGTCTCTGGAGCTGAGCCAGTGAGCCAAAAAATCAAAAAAGAGAGCAGAAAGGTAGTGTTAATAGGGGACTCCACAGTGAGGGGGGCGGACAGGCGTTTTTGTGGACGTAGAAGGGAGTCGCGGATGGTGGTTTGTCTCCCTGGGGCTGGGATCCGGGATGTCTCTGGGCGTGTCCCAGACATCCTGAAAGGGGAGGGTGAGGAACCAGAGGTTGTAGTACATATAGGTACTACTGACGTAGGCAAGAAGAGGGAGGCACTCGTGAAAAGGGACTATAGGGAACTGGGTAGGCAGCTGAGGAAGAGAAAAGCGATGGTAGTAATCTCAGGATTGCTGCCTGTGCCAAGGGAGAATGAGGGGAGAAATGGAATGAGGTGGAGGGTGAATGCGTGGCTGAGGGACTGGTGTAGAGGGCAGGGATTTCGGTTCCTAGATCACTGGGACCTCTTTAGGGGTAGGTGGGACCTGTATAGTAAGGACGGGTGGCACTTAAATACCAGGGGGACTAATATCTTGGCGGGGAGACTGGCTAAGGCTACCGGGGGGACTTTAAACTAGAAAGGATGGGGGGAGGGAACTGTGATGGGGAAACTGGGACGGAGGAGGTTCGCTCCCAGGTAGGGGAGGACCGCAGGCAGTATGAGGGGGAGGTTAGACAGGTGGTGGAGATGGGAAATGCCCAGACTGAGGGGCTGAAGTGTATATATTTTAACACCAGGAGTGTAGTGAATAAGGTAGATGAGCTTAGGGCGTGGATAGCTGTTTGGGATTGTGATGTGGTGGCCATTACGGAGACTTGGATGTCTCAGGGACAGGACTGGGTACTTCAGGTGCCAGGCTTCAGGTGCTTCAGGAAGGACAGGGAGGGTGGCAGAAGAGGTGGTGGAGTGGCACTGTTGATCAGAGAAAGAGGATGCCGTGGAGGGACTATCTACAGAGTCTCTGTGGGTGGAAGTTACGAACAGCAAAGGGTCGATAACTTTGCTGGCTGTTTCCTATAGGCCGCCCAATAGTGACAGGGTGATGCGGCGGCGCGGGCTCGTTGGGCCGAAGGGCCTGTTTCCCGTGCTAGGTTGTTCTTTGTTCTTTGAAGTGCAGATAGGGAAACAGATTCTGGAGAGATGTTTTAATAACAGAGTTGTCGTGATGGGAGACTTCAATTTCCCAAACATCGACTGGAATATCCCTAGGGTAAGGGGTTTGGATGGGGAGGAGTTTGTTAGGTGTGTTCAGGAGGGTTTCCTGACACAGTATGTGGACAAGCCTACGAGGGGAGAGGCTGTACTTGACCTGGTACTGGCGAATGAACCAGGGCAGGTGATGGATCTTTCGGTAGGAGAGCATCTTGGAAATGGTGACCATAATTCTATCTCCTTCACAATTGCATTGGAACGGGATAGGATCAGGCAGGCTAGGAAGGTGTTTGTCTGGAGTAAGGGGAGATACGAAGAAGTCAGGAAGTTACTTGGACAAATAAACTGGAAGGAGGCGTTCTTAGGGAAAAGTACCGAAGGAAGGTGGCGGATATTCAAGGGATGTTTGTCTGGAGCTCTACACGACAACATTCCGATGAGACAAGGAGGTTTTGGTAGGTCACGGGAACCGTGGCGCACGAAGGCTGTGTTGAACCTAGTCAGGAGGAAAAGGAAGGTGTACAAAAGGTTCAGGGAACTAGGAGAGGTTAAGGATCTTGAGGAGTATAAGGACTGTAGAAAGGAGCTTAAAAGGGAAATTAGGAGAGGCAGAAGGGGTCATGAGAAGACCTTGGCGGGTAAGATTAAGGAGAATCCCAAGGCCTTCTATAAATATGTGAAAGGTAAAAGGATGAGAAGTATATATATGTATATATAAGTATATATGGATTTTAGTAAGGCGTTTGATAAGGTTCACCATGGTAGGCTTCTGCAGAAAATGCAGATGTATGGGATTGGGGGTAATCTAGGTAGTTGGATAGCAGATAGGAGACAGAGGGTGGTGGTTGATGGAAAGTATTCGTCATGGAGTTTGGGCCGAAGGGCCTGTTCTGCGCTGTAATGTTCTATGTTCTATGTTCTATTTAAGAGAAGGGATAGGACCTATAAAAGGTGAAGGGGGAAAGGTCTGTGTGGAACCAGAAGAAATGGCAGAGGTGCTTAATGAGTACTTTGCCTCAGTATTCACGGTGGAAACTGATCTGGGAGATTTTGCTACGGATTTGCAGCAGATGGAAAAGATTGAGTTTGTGGATATTAAGGTGGAGGATGTGTTAGAACTTTTGAATTCTATCAAAACAGATAAGTCGCCTGGACCAGATGGGATGTACCCCAGGATACTGTGGGAGGCGAGGGAAGTGATTGCAGAGCCCCTGGCGATGATCTTTGCGTCGTCAATGGAGACGGGAGAGGTTCCGGAAGATTGGAGGATTGCGGATGTAGTCCCTATTTTCAAGAAAGGGAACAGAGATAGCCCGGGAAATTACCGACTGGTGAGTCTGACCTCAGTGGTTGGTAAGCTGATGGAGAGGCTTCTGAGGGACAAGATTTACGAGCATTTGGAGAGGTTTGACATGATCAGGAATAGGCAGCATGGTTTTGTCAAGGGCAGGTCGTGCCTTACGAGCCTAGTTGAGTTCTTTGATAATGTGACTGAACACATTGACGAAGGAAGTGCCGTGGACGTGGTGTACATGGACTTCAGCAAGGCGTTTGATAAGGTCCCCCATGCAAGACTTCTTGAGAAGGTGAGAGGGCATGGGATCCAAGGGCCTTTGGCTTTGTGGATCCAGAACTGGCTTGCCTGCAGAAGGCAGAGAGTGGTTGTGGATGGGTCTTTTTCTGAATGGAGGTCAGTCACCAGTGGAGTGCCCCAGGGATCTGTTCTAGGACCCTTGCTGTTTGTCATTTTCATAAATGACCTAGATGAGGAAGTGGAAGGATGGGTTAGTAAGTTCGCCGATGACACGAAGGTCAGTGGTGTTGTGGATGGTCTGGAAGGATGTCAAAAGTTGCAGCAGGACATAAATAGGATTCAGGACTGGGCGGAGAAGTGGCAGATGGACTTCAACGCGGATAAATGCGTAGTCGTCCATTTTGGCAGGACCAAAGGGATGAACGAGTACACTATCAAGGGCAGGAGTCTTAGTAGTGTTGAAGAGCAGAAGGATCTTGGGGTCCGGGTCCACAGGACTCTTAAATCGGCCTCACAGGTGGAGGTTGTGGTCAAGAAGGCGTATGGTGTACTGGCCTTCATTAATCGAGGGATTGAGTTTAGGAATCGGGAGGTAATGCTGCAACTTTATAAGACCCTTGTCAGGCCTCATTTGGAGTACTGTGCGCAGTTCTGGTCGCCTCACTATAGGAAGGACGTAGAAGCTATTGAAAGGGTACAGAGGAGATTTACAAGGATGTTGCCTGGACTGGGAGGCATGCCTTATGAAGTTAGGTTGAGGGAGCTGGGACTCTTTTCCCTGGAGAGACGAAGGTTGAGAGGCGACCTGATAGAGGTTTATAAAATGTTGAGAGGAATAGATAGGGTGGATTCTCAGAGGCTATTTCCCCGGGTTGAAATGGTCGCTACGAGAGGACACAGATTTAAGGTGCGGGGAGGAAAGTACAGAAGTGATGTTAGGGGTAAGTTTTTCACTCAGAGGGTGGTGAGTGAATGGAATCGGCTGCCGTCAGTGGTGGTGGAGGCGAACTCGCTGGGGTCTTTTAAAAGACTTCTGGATGAGTATATGGGGTTTTATGGGATTGGGGGTTATAGATAGGTCTATGGATTGGTAGGTGTTGATGTGATCGGCGCAACTCGTGGGCCGAAGGGCCTGTTTGTGCTGTAGTGTTCTATGTTCTATGTTCTGTAAGGGAAATTGGACAGGATGGCACCTACAGGAACTAAATTAAAGAACACATCCCCACCCCATCAAAATCAGCACTTCTAAACCAGTCAAACAACCCATGGAGACACCTAAAATTAACATCGTTAAGGAAGTGTCCCTGGCCCCTCAAGATCAATAACACACCTATGGTTAAAACCCCAGAGATTCTAGACCATTGATAACCAACCAGACAAAAACGATTAACACACACTTAAAACAATTGCTCCAACACTCGAAAACATCGAAACAGGATGGCTGAAGTCAAATACGGTCAATAAAGGATTAGCATTTGAAACGCGAACTTCAGGTATAACTGTAGCCCCGTTGTGGGGGAGTCTTTAGAGCACTTTTGGGACAGTCCAATTGTATGTCCTGACTGCGCTTCTCCGTCAACGTAAAAATCAAATAAAGCTGTGCCGTTATTGAACTCCACCCTGAGTCCGTAGTGGTCATTTCACCCACTCGCGCTAACACAATTGTTGGTGTTTTTCACTGTTGAGGTTGTTCATGGAATTATTGGTGTTTTTCTATGTTGATATTCTAGATGGATTTGTTGGTGTTTTTCATTGTTGAGGTTGTTGTTGAATTTTCTTTGGGCTTGTTAATTTTGAGATGGTTGTTCAATTTGTTTGTGTTTTTTCTTTTAATGTTGAGGTTGTTGTTGGATTTGTTGGTGTTTTTCAATTTTCAATTTTGAGATGGTTGTTTGAAATGGTTGTCTAAAAGACATTGCCTCGTAATGTCCCAAGATTTGTAGGTCAGGTGGATTGGCCATGACATATTGCCCCATAGTGTGTCAAGGTTGTACGAAAGGTGGATTGATCATGCTAACTTTCCCCTCAGTGTCCAAAGATATGTAGCTTAGGTGGATTGGCCATGCTAAATTCCCCTTACAGTCCCAGGATATGTATGAGAGACTGATTGGCCATGCTAAATTGCTACTTATTGTCCCAAGCTGTTTATGAGAGGTGGATTGGCGATGCCAAACTCCCCTTAGTGCCCCAAGATGTGTACGAGTGGTTAATTGGCCATGCTAAATTGCCACTTAGTGTCCCAAGGTGTGTGCGAGATGTGAATTGGCCATGATAAATTAACTTTAGTGTCGCAAGATGTGGATGAGGGGAAAATTGGACGTGTTCAAATCCTTTCAGTGTCCCAACATGAATAGGTTAGGTGGATTGGCCATGCTAAATGCATTTAATGTGCAAAGATGTGTAGGTTTGGTTAATTGGCCAGGCTAAATTGCACCTTAGTGTCCCAAGATGTGTAGGTTAGGTGGGTTGGCCATACTAAATTGGCCCTTAGTGTCCAAGGATGTGTAAGTTCGGTTGATTGGCTATATTGGCTACAATGCTCCTTCTTGTCCCAAATGTGTAAGTAAGATGGATCGGCCACACTAAATTTCCCCTTACTGTCCCAAGATGTGTAGGTTAGGTTGATTCGCCTTGCTAAATTCATCTTGGTGTGCCAAGATGTGTACGTGAGGTGCATTGGCCAGGCTAAATTGCCCCTTAGTGTGCCAAGATGTGTGTGGGTCAGGGGTCAGGGATGATGAGGTGTCAGGAATGGTGAGGGGTAGGGGTCAGAGATGTTGAGGGGTGAGGGATTTGGGATGGTGAGGGGTGAAGGGTCAAGGATGGTGAGGAGTAAGGGGTCATGGAAGGTGTGGTGTGAGGACTCAGCGATGTTGAGGGGTCAGGGGTCAGAGATGGTGATGGGTGAGGGGTCAAGATTGGTGAGGAATGAGGGGTCAGGGGTGATGAGGGGTGAGACGTCAGAGATGGTGAGGGGTGACAGGTCAGGGAAGGTGAG
The DNA here is from genome assembly GCF_965287045.1 of Carcharhinus amblyrhynchos. Lineage (NCBI taxonomy): Eukaryota > Metazoa > Chordata > Chondrichthyes > Carcharhiniformes > Carcharhinidae > Carcharhinus > Carcharhinus amblyrhynchos. The sequence goes on along the minus strand of NC_137351.1, from coordinate 36,367,010 downwards.
GGGTCAGGAATGGTGAGAGGTGAGGGTCAGGGATGGTGAGGGGTGAGGGGTCAGGGATGGTGAGGGGTCAGGGATGGTGAGGATGAGGGGTCAGGGTTGATAAGGGCTGAGGGGTCAGAGATGGTGAGGTTGAGGGGTCAGGGATGGTGAGGGATGAGGGGTCAGGAATGGCAAGGTGTCAGGAATGGTGAGAGGTGAAGGGTCAGAGAAGGTGAGGGGTCAGGGATGGAGAGGGGTCAGGGATGCTGAGGGTTGTGGGGTCAAGGTTAGTGAGGGGTGAGGGGTCAGGAATGGTGTGGGATGGAGGGGGATAAGGGGTCAGAGATGGAGAGGAGTCAGGGACGGGTCGATAATATGAGAGGTCATAGGTCAGAGATGGTGAGGGATCAGGAATGGTGAGGTTGAGGGGTCGGGGATGGTGAGGGATGAGGGGTGAGGGGTCAGGAATGGTGAGGTGTCAGGGAGTTGAGGGTTGAGGGGTCAGAGATGGTGAGGGTGAGGGGTCAGGGATGGTGAGGGGTCAGGGAGTTGAAGGTTGAGGGGTCAAGGTTGGTGAGGGGTGAGGGGTCAGGAATGGTGTGGGATGGTGGGGGATAAGGGGTCAGGGATGGTGAGGGGTCAGGGATGGTGAGGGGTCAGGGATGGTGAAGGGTCAGGGTTGGTGAGAGGTGATGGGTCAAGGATGCAGAGCATGAGAGGTCAGGAATGGTGAATGACGAGGAGTGAGGGGTCAGGGTTGTTGAGGGGTGAGTGGTCAGGGATGGTGAAGGGTCAGGGATGGTGCGGGGTGAGGGGTCAGGGATGGTGAGGGGTCAGGGATGGTGAGGGGTCAGGGGTCAGGGATGGTGAGGGGTCAGGGATGGTGAGGGGTCAGGGGTCAGGGATGGTGAGGGGTCAGGGTGTGGAGAAGCTGGCGTTGGACTGGGGTAAACACAGTAAGAAGTCTGACTCCACCAGGTTTAAGTCCAACCAGTTTATTTGTTAGTAAACTCACAAGCTTTCGAGGTTTCCCTCTTTGTCAGGTGAATGGAGAGTTCTGGCCTCAGACAGAGAATACAACAGCACAGAGAGTTTACAGATTACTGATTAGAATGTGAGTCTTTACACCTAACCTGCTGTTCAAGTCTTAAAGTGGATAACAATGTGAGTGGAAAGAGCATTAAGCCCAGGTTACAGAGATGTGTATTGTCTCCAGACAGGACAGTAAGTGAGGTTTACCAAACCCAGGCAAGTCACAGATACAGATAGTGTGACACGAACCCAAGATCCCTGCTGAGACCATCGTCGTGTGTGCGGAACTTGGCTATCAGTCTCTGCTCAGCGACTCTGATCAGGGGTCAGGGATGGTCAGGGGTCAGGGTTGGTGAGGGGTGAGGGGTGAGGGGTCAGGGTTGGTGAGGGGTGAGGGGTGAGGGGTCAGGGTTGCTGAGGGGTGAAGGGTCTGTGATGGTGAAGGGTCAGGGACAGTGAGTAGTCATGGATGGTGAGGGGTGAGGGGTCAGGGATGGTGAGGGGTCAGAGATGGTGGTGGGTGAAAGGTCAGGGATGTGAGGGGTCAGGGTCAGGGATGGCGACTGGTGAGGAATCAAGGTTAGTCAGGGGTGAGGGATTGTGAGGGATGAGAGGTCAGGCATGCTAAGGGGTCAGGGGTCAGGGATGGTGAGGGGTCAGGGACGGTGAGGAGCCAGGGATGGTGAGGGTGAGTGATGAGGGATGGTGGGGGGTGAGAGGTCAGGGATAGTAAGGGGTAAGGGGTGAGGTGTCAGGGGTCAGGGATGGTGAGGGGTGAGGGGTCAGTGATGGTGATGGGTCAGCAATGGTGAGGGGTGAGGGGTGAGGGGTCAAGGACGGTGAGGTTGAGGGGTCAGGGATTGTGAGGGGTCAGGGATACTGAGGAGTAAAGGATGATGAGGGGTGTCAGCGATGCTGAAGGGTGAGGGGTCAGGGATGGTGAGGGGTGACAGGTCAGAGATGGTGGGGGTTGAGGGGTCAGGGTTGGTGAGGGGTGAGGGGTCAGGGAAGGTGAGGTATGGTAATGGGTGAGGGATGGTGAAGAGTCAGGGGTCAGGGATAGTGAGGACTCAGGGTTGGAGAAGAGTGAGGCGTCCGGGATGGTGAGGGTGAGGGATGGTGAGGGATGGTCAGGAGTGAGGAATGAGGGGTGAGGGATGTTCAATGGTCAGGGATGGTGAGGGGTTAGCGGTCAGGTTTGCTGAGGAGTGAGAGGCCAGGATGGTGAGGGTGAGGAGTCAGGGATGGAGAGGGGTGAGGGTTGGTGTGGAGTGAGGGGTGAGTATGGTGAATGGTGAGGGGTCAGGGATGGCGAGGGATGATGAGTGTGAGTGGTGAGGGGTGAGAGATGCTGAGGAGTGAGGGGTCAGGAATGGTAGGGGTCAGGGATGGTGAGGGGTCAGGGATGGTGAGGGGTCAGGGATGGCGAGGGGTGAGAGGTCAGGTTTGGCGAGGGGTCAGGAGGCAGGGATGGTGAGCAATAAGGGGGTCAGTGTTGGTGAGGGGTGCGGGGTCAGGAATGGAGAGGGGTCAGGGATGGTGAGGGGTGAGGGCTCAGGGTTGCTGGGGGGTGAAGGGTCAGGGTTCTTGAGGGATGGTGCAGGGTGAGGGGTCAGAGATGGTGAGGGTTGAGATGTCAGGGATGATGAGGGGTCAGGTTTCAGGGGTGGTGAGGGATGAGGAGTTAGGGATGGTCAGGGATGAGGGTTCAGGGAACGGTGCAGGATGAGGGTTCAGTGATGTCGAGGGGTCAGAGAGGGGGAGGTGTGAGGAGTCAGGGTTGGTGAGGGGTGAGGCATGGTGATGGGTCAGGGATGGTGCAGGGTGATGGGTCAGGGTTGGTGCGGGGTGATGGGTCAGGGTTGGTGCAGGGTGATGGGTCAGGGATGGTGCGGGGTGATGGGTCAGGGTTGGTGCGGGGTGATGGGTCAGGGTTGGTGCAGGGTGATGGGTCAGGGTTGGTGCGGGGTGATGGGTCAGGGTTGGTGCGGGGTGATGGGTCAGGGTTGGTGCGGGGTGATGGGTCAGGGTTGGTGCAGGGTGATGGGTCAGGGTTGGTGCAGGGTGATGGGTCAGGGATGGTGCAGGGTGATGGGTCAGGGATGGTGCAGGGTGATGGGTCAGGGATGGTGCAGGGTGATGGGTCAGGGATGGTGAGTGGTCAATGGTCAGGGATGGTGTGTGGTCAGGGATGGCGAGGGATGACAGGTCAGGGATGTTGAGGGGTCAAGGTTTGTGAGAGGTGAGAGGTCAGGGTTGGTGAGTCATGAGGGGTCAGGATTGTTGAGGAGTGAGGGGTCAGAGATGGTGAGGGGTGAGGGGTCAGAGATGGTGAGTTTCCTCCCACACCCCAAAGATGTGCTCTTAGGCTGATTGGTGTAACAAATTGTCCCTAAATTATTCTCCCCTTAATCTGGTTTCTAATGGGGGTACCATAAGCGTCGACACGGGTCAATAGGAAAACCACATTGTTAAGATGGTGGCGCGGGCTCGTTGGGCCGAAGGGCCTGTTTCCCGTGCTGTGTTGTTCTTTGTTCTTTTGTTCTTTGTTCTAATTGACAGGGGAGACGAAGGGGATTTTAACATGTCCAGTTCTCCTCTCATCCACGTTGTGGGACGCTGAAGTTAATTTAGCGTGGTCAATCCTCATCTCGCACACATCTTGGGACACAACGTGACAATTTAGCAAGGCCAATCCACCGAACCGAAACATCTTGTGACACTAAGGGGCAATCGACCTGACCTACACATCTCCAAACACTAAGGGGCAATTTAACATGGCCAGTCCACTTCTCGTTCATGTCTTGGAACATCACCAACCACGACACCTCACATTCCTTGATCTCCCATCCCTCACCATCCCTGACCCCTCACTAACCTGAGCCCCCCACTAACCCTAACCCCTCACCATCCCTGACCCCTCACTAACCCTAGCCCCTCACTAACCCTAACCCCTCACTAACCCTAACCCCTCACCATCCCTGACCCCTCACTAACCCTAGCCCCTCACTAACCCTAACCCCTCACTAACCCTAACCCCTCACCATCCCTGACTCCTCACTCTTCAACAACCCTGACCCCTCATGCCTCACCAACCCTGACCTCTCACCTCTCACAAACCTTGACCCCTCACCATCCTTGACCTGTCAGCCCTCACCATCCCTGACCCCTCACCATCCCTGACCCCTCACCAACCCTGACCCCTCACTCCTCAACATCCCTGACCCTTCGCCCCTCATAAACACTGACCCCTCAACATCCCTGACCGCTCAACCTTCACCATCCCTGAACCCTCACTCTTCACCAACCCTGACCCCTCACCTCTCACCATCCCTCACCCCTCACTCCTCATTGTCCCGACACCTCAACCTTCACCATCCCTAACCCGTCACCATCTCTGACCCCTTCACCATCCCTGACCCCTCACCCCTCACCATCCCTGACCCCCTCACCATCCCTGACCCCTCGCCCCTCACCAACACTGACCCCCTCACCATCCCTGACCCCTCACCCCTCACCATCTCTGACCCCCTCACCATCTCTGACCCCTCGCCCCTCACCATCTCTGACCCCCTCACCATCTCTGACCCCCTCACCATCTCTGACCCCCTCACCATCCCTGACCCCTCGCCCCTCACCAACACTGACCCCTCACCTCTCACAAACCTTGACCCCTCAACATCCCTGACCTGTCAGCCCTCAACATCCTTGACCTGTCAGCCCTCAACATCCTTGACCCCTCACTTCTCACCAAGCATGACCCATCACCCCTCACAATCCTGACCCCTCACCGTCCCTGACACCACATCCCTCACTATCCCTCACCACTCATCCCTCACCAACCCTGTCCCCTCGCCATCTCTGACCACTCACCCCTCAGTTTTCCTGACCCATCATCATTCTTGACCCCTCAACATCCCTGACCCTTCACCCTCAGCATCCCTCACCCCTCACCATCCCTGACCCCTCACCCCTCACCAAACCTGACCTCTCACCGTTCACTATCCCTGACCCCTGTACCACCCTGACCCCTCCCCTCAGCAATCCTGACCCCTTAACCCTCACCATCCCTGACCCCTCACCACCTCTGACTCCTCACCAACTGTAACCCCTCAGCATCCCTGACCCCTAACCTTCCTGACCCCTGACCCCTCACCATCCCTGCCCCCTCACCTCTCTGACCCCTCACCATCCCTCACCAACCCTGACCACTCACCCCCACCAACCCGAACCCCTCACCAACCCTGACCCCTCATCCCTCACCATCCCTGACCCCTGACCTTCACCATCCGTGACCCCTCATCACCCATCATCGCTAACCCCTCACTCCTCACAAACCATGATCCCTCACCCCTCACGATCCCACCCCTCTCCATCCCTGACCCCTCACCATTTCTGACTCCTGACCCTTTACCCCTCACCAACCCTGACTCCTCACTTGTTACCATCCCTGACCCGTCACCCCTCACTCTGCCTGACACCTCACCTCTCAACCACCCTGACCCCTCATCCCTCACTAAATCTGACCCCTCACCCTCACCAACCATGACTCCTCACCATCCCTGAACCCACATCATCCCTGACCCTTGACCCTTCACCAACCTTGACCCCTCACCCCTCATCAATCCTGACACCTCACCATCCCTCATCCCTCACCATCCCTGACACCTCACCCCTCACCAAGACTGACCCCTCCTCTCACCAGCACTGACCCCTCACACATTACCCCTCACCAACACTGACCTCTCACAAAACCTGACCCCTCACCCCTCACTATCCCTGGCCCTTCAACCCTCACCATCCCTGACCCCTCACCCCTCACCATTCCTTACCCCTCAACATCCATGACCCCTGACCCCTCACCATCTCTGACCCCTCACCCCCTGACCGCTCACCCCTCACCATCCTTCACCAACCCTGATCTCTCGCCCCTCAACGACCCTGAGCCCTCAGCCCTCACCAACCCTGATGTCTCACCATCCCTCACCTCTCACTAACCTTGACCCCTCATTCCTTACTAACCCTGACCCCCTCCCCTCACCAACCCTGACCCCTCACCATCCCTTACCCCTGACCCCATAGCATTCCTGACCCCTCACCATCTGACCCCTCAGCCCCTCTGACCCCTCACCCCTCACAATCCCTCACCAACCCTGACCTCTCACCCCTCACCATCCTGACCCCCTGCCCCTGACCATCCCTGACCCCTCACCATCTCTGAGCCCTCACCCCTCACCAAACCTGACCCCTCCCATCCCTGACACCTCAACCCTCACCAAACCTGACCCCTCACCCTCACCATCCCTGACCCCTCACCAAACCTGACCCCTCACCCTCACCATCCCTGACCCCTCAACAAACCTGACCCCTCACCCTCACCATCCCTGACCCCTCAACAAACCTGACCCCTCACCCTCACCATCCCTGACCCCTCAACAAACCTGAGCCCTCACCCTCACCATCCCTGACCCCTCAACAAACCTGACCCCTCTCCCCTCATCAAACCTGACCCCTCACCCCTCACCATCCCTGACTCCTCACCCTCACCAACCCTGACCCGTCACCCCTCACCATCTCTGACCTCTCACCCCTCATCGTCCCTGACCCCTCATTCCTCACCAACCCTGACCGCTCACCTCTCACCATCTCTGACCCCTGACCCCTCAACAGCGCTGAGGCCTCACACCACACCATCTATGACCCCTTACTCTTCACTATTCTTGACCCTTCACCCCTCACCATCCCGAATCCTCTGCCCCTCACCATCAATGGCCCCTCACCATCTCTGACCCCGACCCCTCACCATTCCTGACACCTCATCATCCCTGTCCCACACACATCTTGGGACACTAAGGGGCACATTAGCCTGGCCAATCCACTTCTCATACACATCTTGGGACAATAAGGGGCAATTTAGCCTGGCCAATGCACCTCACGTACACATCTTGGCACACCAAGGTGAATTTAGCAAGGCGAATCAACCTAACCTACACATCTTGGGACAGTAAGGGGAAATTTAGTGTGGCCAATCCACCTTACTTACACATTTGGGACACGAAGGAGCAATGTAGCCAATATAGCTATTATATTGTATTATATATATTATATTATATTATATAGCCAAAATAGCCCTGCCTGCTGCAGTTGTAAATGCGCCTAGTTTGGGGGCGTTTAAGAGATCCGTGGATAGGTTTATGGATGGTAAGGGATTGGTTTAGGTTAGAGGGTCATTGTTTTTTAACTGGTCGGCGCAACATTGTGGGCCGAAGGGCCTGTTCTGCGCTGTAATGTTCTCTGTTCTATACTCTATATAGCCAATCAACCGAACTTACACATCCTTGGACACTAAGGGCCAATTTAGTATGGCCAACCCACCTAACCTACACATCTTGGGACACTAAGGTGCAATTTAGCCTGGCCAATTAACCAAACCTACACATCTTTGCACATTAAATGCATTTAGCATGGCCAATCCACCTAACCTATTCATGTTGGGACACTGAAAGGATTTGAACACGTCCAATTTTCCCCTCATCCACATCTTGCGACACTAAAGTTAATTTATCATGGCCAATTCACATCTCGCACACACCTTGGGACACTAAGTGGCAATTTAGCATGGCCAATTAACCACTCGTACACATCTTGGGGCACTAAGGGGAGTTTGGCATCGCCAATCCACCTCTCATAAACAGCTTGGGACAATAAGTAGCAATTTAGCATGGCCAATCAGTCTCTCATACATATCCTGAGACTGTAAGGGGAATTTAGCATGGCCAATCCACCTAAGCTACATATCTTTGGACACTGAGGGGAAAGTTAGCATGATCAATCCACCTTTCGTACAACCTTGACACACTATGGGGCAATATGTCATGGCCAATCCACCTGACCTACAAATCTTGGGACATTACGACGCAATGTCTTTTCGACAACCATTTCAAAATTGAAAGTTGAAAAACAAAAACAAATTCAACAACAACCTCAACATTGAAAAACACCAACAAATCCAACAACAACCTAAGCATTGAAAACTCCAACAATTTCAACAACCTCAATATTAAAAACACCAACAAATCCAACAACAACCTGAGAATGAAAAAAATCCAATATTTCCAACAGAAACCCAAAAATTGAACAAAACCAACAAGTTCAACAACAACCTCAAAGTTGAAAAACTCCAACAATTTCAACAACAACCACCACAGCAAAGAACAGCAACAATCCAACAACAACCTCAACATTGAAAAACTCCAACAAATCAAACAACAACCTCAACATTGAAAAATACCAAAGACCAGAGTGGTAGACTATGTACGGAAACAAAAGAGATGGGGGAGACACTAAATGGGTTATCTGCATCGTATTTACTGAGGAAACGGGCATGGAGTTTACGGAAATAGGGCAAACAGGTAGGGGGTTCATGGAACCTTTCCAGATTAAAGAGGAGGAGGTGCTGGCTGTCTTGAGGCAAATCAGAGTGGATAAATCCCCAGGACTGGACAGGGTATTCCCATGGACCATGAGGGAGGCTAGTGTTGAACTTGCAGGGCCCTGGCAGACATATTTAAAATGCCAGTACTCACGGGGGAGGTGCAGGGTGATTGGAGGGCGGCTCATGTTGTTCCGTTGTTTAAAAAAGGTTCCAAAAGAAATCCAGGAAATTACAGGCCAGTAAGTTTGACATCGGTGGTTGGCAAGTTATTGGAAGGTGTGATAAGGGATAGGATCTATAAATATTTGGATAGACAGGGACTTATTAGGGAGAGTCAACATGGCTTTGTGCATGGTAGGTCATGTTTGACCAATCTATTAGAGTTTTTCGAGGAGGTTACCAGGAAATTGGATGAAGGGAAGGCGGTGGATGTTGTCTACCTGGATTTCAACAAGGCCTTTGATAAGGTCCCTCATGGGAGGTTAGTTAGGAAGGTTCAGGCGCTAGGTATACATAGGGAAGTTGTAAATTGGATTAGACACTGGCTCAATGGAAGAAGCCAGACAGTGGTTGTGGAGGATTGCTTCTCTGAGTGGAGATTTGTAACTAGTGGAGTGCCACAGGGATCAGTGTTGGGTCCATTGTTGTTTGTCATCTACATCAATGATCTGGATGATAATGTGGTAAATTGGATCAGTAAATTTGCTGATGATACAAAGATTGGAGGTGTAGTGGACAGTGAGGAAGGTTTTCAAAGTTTGCAGAGGGACTTGGACCAGCTAGAAAAATGGGCTGAAAAATGGCAAATGGAATTTAACGCAGACAAGTGTGAGGTATTGCATTTTGGAAGGACAAACGAAAGTAGAACGTACAGGGTAAATGGTAGGACACTGAAGAGTGCAGATGAACAGAGGGATCTGGGAATACAGGTACAGAATTCCCTAAAAGTGACATCATAGGTGGATAGGGTCATAAAGAGTGCTTTTGGTACATTTGGCCTTTATAAATCGGAGTATCGAGTATAAAAGTTGGAGTGTTATGGTAAGGTTATATAAGGCATTGGTGAGGCTGAATTTAGAGTATTGTGTACAGTTTTGGTCACCTAGTTACAGGAAGGATGTGAATAAGGTTGAAAGAGTGCAGAGAAGGTTCACAAGGATGTTGCCTTGAGAAGCTGAGTCACAGAGAGAGATTGAATAGGTTAGGACTTTATTCCCTGGAGTGTAGAAGAATGAGGGGAGATTTGATAGAGGTGTATAAGATTTTGATGGGTATCGATAGAGTGAATGCAAGCAGGCTTTTTCCACTGAGGCTAGGGGAGAAAAAAAAACAGAGGGCATGGGTTAAGGGTGAAAGGAGAAAAGTTTAAAGGGAATATTAGGGGGAATTCTTCACACAGAGAGTGGTGGGAGTGTGGAATGAGCTGCCGGATAAAGTGGTAAATGCGGGGTCACTTTTAACATTTAAGAAAAACTTCATGGATGAGAGGGGTGTGGAGGGATAGGGTCCAAGTGCAGGTCAGTGGGACTAGGCAAAAAATGGTTCAGCACAGACAAGAAGGGCCAAAAGGTCTGTTTCTGAGCTGTAATTTTCTATGGGGTTCTATGGTCCCACTGTCCTGGTCTCACACTCTCTTCAAGGTTCTGCTTGGCTCTCCTAGTGACATCCTCTCACACTCTCCTCAAGGTGCTGCTGACTCTATTTAGGTGTTCCGGTGTCCCCCTCTCACACTCTCCTCAAATTGTACTTGCCTGCTTATCACCTCACAATAGAAATTGCTGAGAAAGTCTAACGTGAAGCCTCATGATCAGATTGTTCTGTAAATAACACTGAGAGATAGATCTACCTGAAGCCTCAGATTGTACTGTCTATAACACTGAGAGATAGATCTATCTGAATCCTGTTGTTCAGATTGTACTGTCTATAACACTGAGATAGTTCTATCTGAAGTCTTTTGCTCTGTTTGTACTGTAAGTAACTTTGCGAGATTATTCTATCTGATTACTTGAGCTAAGACTTACTGCACATGACATTGACAGATCGTTCTCGCTGATGACTTGAGCTAAGACTGTACTGTACTCAATGCTGAGTGATTGATCTGTGTGAAGTCATTTACTAAGGTTGTTCTGCACATCAGCTGTATATAAGATCTGCTACAGCTTGGATTTAGCAGTCTATATCAATCCTGATTAATGTTAATCTGATCTAAAACAAGGTTTTAGAAAGAATTATTAGGGATAGGATTTATAGTTATTTGGAGAGGAATGAATTGATTAGAGATAGTCAGCATGGTTTTGTAGCGGGAAGGTCGTGCCTTACTAACCTTATTGAGTTCTTTGAGAAGGTGTTACAAGTTACAAGTGGTGTGCCTCAGGGATCTGTTTTGGGGCCACTGCTGTTTGTAATCTTTATTAATGATCTGGATGAGGGTATAGTTGGGTGGATTAGTAAGTTTGCTGATGACACCAAAGTCGGAGGTGTGGTAGATTGTGAGGAAGGGTGTCGAAGTTTGCAGGGTGACTTGGACAGGTTGCAGAGCTGGGCCGCGAGGTGGCGGATGGAGTTTAATGCGGAGAAGTGTGAGGTAATCCATTTCGGTAGGAATAACAGATGTGTTGAGTATAGGGCTAACGGGAGGACTTTGAATAGAGTGGAGGAGCAGAGGGATCTAGGTGTATGTGTACATAGATCCCTGAAAGTTGGGAATCAAGTAGATAAGGTTGTTAAGAAGGCGTATGGTGTCTTGGCGTTTATTGGTAGGGGGATTGAATTTAGGAGTCGCAGCGTCATGTTGCAACTGTACACAACTCTGGTGCGGCCGCACTTGGAGTACTGTGTGCAGTTCTGGTCCCCACATTACAGGAAGGATGTGGAGGCTTTGGAGAGGGTGCAGAGGAGGTTTACCAGGATGTTGCCTGGTATGCAGGGGAGGTCCTATGAGGAGAGACTGAGGGATTTGGGGTTGTTTTCACTGGAAAGAAGGCGGCTAAGAGGGGATCTAATAGAAACATAGAAGATGATTAGAGGTTTAGATAGGGTGGATGGTGATAGCCTGTTTCCTCGGATGGAGAAAGCTAGCACGAGGGGGCATGGCTTTAAATTAAGGGGGGGTAGTTATAGGACGGATGTCAGGGGCAGGTTCTTTACCCAGAGGGTGGTGAGGGACTGGAATGCCCTGCCTGCTGCAGTTGTAAATGCGCCTAGTTTGGGGGCGTTTAAGAGATTGGTGGATAGGTTTATGGACGAAAAGGGATTGGTTTAGATTAGTGGGTCAATGTTTTTTTTTAAAATAAGACTGGTCGGCGCAACATTGTGGGCCGAAGGGCCTGTTCCGCGCTGTAATGTTCTATGTTCTATGTTCTATGTTCTAAAACCCTCAACCATGAAAACCGTAAGACAACAAGATATAGGAGCAGAATTAAGCCATTAAGGCCATCGAGCTGGCTCCACCATTCAATTATGGCTGATAAATTTCTCAAACCCATTCTCCTGCTTTCTCCCCATAACCCTCAATCGCTGTACCAGTCAAGAACCTATCTCTTTCTTAAATACACTCAATGACCCGGTCTCCACAGCCTTGTGTGGCAATGAATTCCACAGATTCACCACCCTCTGGCTGAAGAAATTCCTCCTCCTCACAGTTCTAAAGCAGGACGTCTCACAACAGCAGTTAAAGTTCTTCAGGTTTAATTGGAACCCCAAACTTTTGGCTCAGGAGAGTGGGCAACTCATGTTGTGAGATTTCTGACTGGGCACACCCCAGTCCAACGCCGACATCCCCACATCACATTCCTAGTGAGTCATCCCTTTCCTCTCAGTCTGTGCCCTCGGGTCCAAGTCTCCCTGACTAATGGGAACATCTTCCCCAAGTGCACTCTGTCTGGGCCCTTCATTATTCTGTAAGTTTCAATGTTATCCCCTTCCTCATAGCACCAAACTACATCGAGTACAAATGCAGAGTCCTTCGACACTCCTATTGCACCAAGTCTTTCATTCCTCGGATCATTCTTGTGAACCTGCTCTGGACCCTCTCCAAGGCCAATCCATGCTTCCTTCGATCAACATTGCTGGCAATGACCAGTGTCGTCTTATAAAACCTCAGCAGTACACCCCGATATTGTATTCTCATCATCTCAGAATTAACGCTAGCAGAGGGATTGCCACCATACCAAATTAATATTAAAAAAAACCATATGACCCTAAATTATTTCCAACTTTCCATATCTCCCTGAACCTCAACACCCCACCAAGGCTGTAAATTCTCTACTTTGGGTATAAAGAAGTGTTAAATTGAAGGGGATGAAGTGAAGTTGTTTGTTTAGTGACTGGAATTGATGCGAGTCTCCATGGATCCGGTTAGTGTGCCTGAAGGGATTCCCTCTTCTATTAATAAGGTATTCCATTGAGTCAGCGGGAGTGACAACTTTGACAGTAACAGAGGTCAGCGGCTGAGGAGAGAGAGGGAAGGAGAGCTCAGAATCTCGGAACAACAGATTAGTATCTTCCAACAATGGATCAGAGCAGGGTCATCGAGGTTTACAGCATGGAAATGGGCCCTTTGACCCAACTTGTACATGCCACCCTTTTTGCTAACCCCTGAACTAATCCCAATTGTCTGTGTTTGGAAATCTTTCTATACCCATGTAACTATCTAAAAGCTTTTTTTTAAAGACACAACTGTACACACCTCTACTGTTACCTCTGACAGCTTGTTCCAGTCACCCACCATCTTTTGTGTGAAAAAAGAATTGCCCCTCTGGACACTTTAACATCTCTCCCGGCTCACCTTAAACCTATGCATCTTCGATCTGAGTACAATGAAGCGGAATGTTCCAACAATGGATCAGAATCTGGGAACAATGGATTGGAATGTCCCAACAATGGATCAGAATCTGGGAACAATGGATTGGAATGTCCCAACCAAGGACAGGAGTTTATTCTTGTGGACTGCTTGGTTGACTGCAGATGCTTCGTGGATATCATCAGTTGATCGGGTTGATTATCTACTGAGGGTGATTCAATGTTTTTACTATCCCCTCCTGGCTATTATTGGTGTTCCGGGTAAGTACCTGGCAGGAATTGTACCGGCCCAACCACCACAGGAATCGGAGCAGGTGAGGGTCGGAGCACGGGAGGGTCTGTTGAACACAGGTGGGATTCTGCAGCTTCAGGAAGAGTGAGGCTGTGCCCAGTTCCTAATTGTAGAAAGGCTGTTTAACTGTATTGATTTTCTTGTTATTTACTGTACTCGGTTTGCTGCTCTTGTTGTTTCTGTTGAATTTCTGGATCCAGTTATTAATTCTTTCAGCCACTGACAATTGTCTCAGGACCTATGGGCTCGGATGCCTTCTGTATGGTGTGACTTTTCCATAGATATATGACCTCAAACCCTATTCCACTGTTAGTGAAAGACTGAGACAGAACCCTTTTTACCCTCTGCATATAACACCAGTTCACCACCCATTCACCAGGCCGCAGAACCAATTTTATCAGTCTTATGTGCACAGCAGTATCTCACAGAGAGAATATACTTCATAACATTTGAAATTTATTCATCAGTGTTACAAGTATGCGAACAGTAACATTGCAATGAACTTACTATAAAAATCCCCAAGTCGCCACACTCCAATGCCTGTTCGGGTACACTGAGGGAGGATTTAGCATAGCCAATGCCCCCTAACCAGCACAACTTGCAGAGAGTGGGAGGAAACCTACGCAGACACAAGGAGACTCTGCACAGACCGGAGCCAAACCTGGAACTGATCCACGGCCCCTAGTGCCATGAGACAACAATGCTATCCCCCATACCACCACAAACTCTCCTCGAGTCACAGGACCACAAACACACAGACACACCCAAACACACATATATTAATACACACACTTACTGCTAGAAGCAATCAGATTTGGACACTTACTCCCACTCACACACAAATTCAAGAGCCAAAATTGCTGTAACGCTACACAATAACGCACACTTAGGAACATTCGTCAGGTACTCTGTTGCCCACACACAAAAACACACATACACACACACATATACACACACACACACACACACACACACACACACACATGCGGTGGGGGGGGGCAGGATGACAACTAATCCCTGCCCATTGGTGGCAGGGTGATCAAATAAAACTGAGTAACAGCCTAGAACTCCGGATTACACCCAATTTCTCACCTCTTGCAACCTTCACCAACAATGGATATACGACAGATTCAGTCTCCTGCCCAATTTTTATAAATATATAAAAAGGAAGAGGCTGGCTAGGGTGAACGTTGGTCCTTTAGAGGATGAGAAAGGGGACCTAGTGGTAGGGGATGGGGATATGGCTTAGGTATTGAATAACTTTTTTGTTTCTGTCTTCACGGAGGAGGACGTGAATAATTTGCCGGGTGTTAGCGATGGAAAGGTGGTAGGACTGGAGAGTCTTAATGACATTACTGTTACTAGAGAGGCGGTGCTCGACAGACTGGAGGGGCTGATTGTGGACAAGTCCCCAGGACCGGATGGAATGCATCCGAGGGTTCTGAAAGAAATGGCGGAGGTGATAGTGGATGCCTTGGTGGTTATTTTCCAAACGTCGCTGGATTCCGGGGAAGTGCCGGAAGATTGGAAAACGGCTAGTGTTACGCCGTTGTTTAAGAAGGGTGCCAGGCAAAAGGCAGGGAATTATAGGCCGGTTAGTTTAACGTCTGTGGTAGGTAAAATGTTAGAATCCGTCATTAAGGAGGAAATTGCGAGGCATCTTGAAGGGAATTGCTTGATAGAGCAGACACAGCACGGTTTCATTAAAGGGAAGTCGTGTCTGACAAATTTACTGGAGTTCTATGAGGATGTGTCTAGGGCGGTGGATAGAGGAGAGCCGGTGGATGTGGTCTTTCTAGATTTTCAGAAGGCGTTTGACAAAGTACCTCACAAGAGGTTATTGCAGAAGGTCGAGGGACATGGAGTTGGCGGTAGGGTGTTAGCGTGGATAGAGGATTGGTTGTCAAATAGGAGGCAGAGAGTGGAGGTCAACGGGTGCTATTCGGATTGGTGGATGGTGACTAGTGGAGTGCCCCAGGGGTCGGTGCTGGGGCGTCAGCTTTTTACCATTTATATAGATGATCTGGAGGAGGGAACCGAGTGTAGGGTGTCGAAATTTGCTGATGACACCAAGATTGGGGGAACGGCAAATTGTGCAGAGGGTGTGGAGAGTCTGCAGAAGGATCTAGATCGGCTGGGCGAATGGGCCAGGAAATGGCAAATGGAATTTAATGTTGGCAAGTGTGAGGTGGTCCACTTTGGTAGGAATAATGGTAGGAAGGACTATTACTTACGTGGCGAAAAACTGCAACAGGCGACGGTGCAGAGGGACGTCGGGGTCCTTGTGCATGAGTCGCAAAAACCCAGCTTGCAGGTGCAGCAGGTGGTCAGGAAGGCGAATGGGATGCTGGCCTTCATAGCGAGGGGGATTGAATATAAAAGTAGGGAGGTCTTTCTGCAGCTGTATAGGGCATTGGTGAGGCCACAGCTGGAGTACTGTATGCAGTTTTGCGCGCCGCACCTGCGCAAAGATATTTTGGCCTTGGAGGGAGTGCAGAGGAGGTTTACTAGGCTGATACCGGAGTTGAGGGGGTTGAGCTATGAGGAGAGGCTGAATAAACTAGGCTTGTACTCATTAGAGTTTAGAAGAATGAGGGGAGATCTCATTGAGACGTATAAGATGATGAATGGGATGGATAGGATAGAGGTGGAGAGACTCTTCCCGCTCAAAAAAGACAGTAGGACTAGGGGGCACAGCCTCAAGATAAAAGGGGGGCGGTTTAGAACGGAGTTGAGGAGGAACTTCTTCACTCAAAGGTTGGTGAATCTCTGGAATTCTCTGCCCGTTGAAGTGGTGGAGGCTGCCTCGCTAAATATTTTCAAGACACGGGTTGATGGGTTCTTGATAAGAGAGGGGATTAAGGGTTATGGGGAGAGGGCGGGAATGTGGAACTGAGCCACGACAGATCAGCCATGATCTTATTGAATGGCGGGGCAGGCTCGAAGGGCTAGATGGCCTACTCCTGCTCCTATTTCTTATGTTCTTATGTTCAATTCTGGCAACAGGCTGAATAAATTATTGAAATTTATTTTAAAACAAATGTAATTAAAATTAGCGAGCCTGGGATGTATTCGTCTGACACACGCTTGCCTTTGTAGCCTCACCGGGAAAGGTTGTGTCTGGTGAGGAAATCTGGGTATGAGGAGGAGTCATGATGGCCTTGCCGGTAGAACTGAAGGTCACTGAGGGCACCGGGCAAGGTCAAGGGCAAAGGTAGGTGCCCCTTGGGCAATGCCCACCAGGGACTGTCCACTGGGTAGTTCCAGTGAGGCAGGGCCTGAAATGTCAGGGTCTACAAGAGGACGGCCTGAAGGTAACGGGGCAGACGGGCCATGGCATTCCTGGTGGGACCTGCAGGGGTGGGGGAGCTGGGGGTGGGGAAGCTGGGGGTGGGGGAGCTGGGGGTGGGGGAGCTGTGGGGGGGTGGGAGCTGTGGGGGGGTGGGAGCTGGGGGTGGGGGAGCTGGGGGTGGGGGAGCAGGGGGTGGGGGAGCTGGGGGTGGGTGTGGGAGCTGGGGTTGGGGGAGCTGGGGGTGGGGGAGCTGGGGGTGGGGGAGCTGGGGGTGGGGGAGCTGGGGGTGGGGGAGCTGGAGGGGGGGAGCTGGGGGTGGGTGTGGGACCTGCAGGGGTGGGGGAGCTGGGGGTGGGGGAGCTGGGGGTGGGAGAGCTGGGGGGGGGTGGGAGCTGGGGTTGGGGGAGCTGGGGGTGGGGGAGCTGGGGGTGGGGGAGCTGGGGGTGGGGGAGCTGGAGGGGGGGAGCTGGGGGTGGGTGTGGGACCTGCAGGGGTGGGGGAGCTGGGGGTGGGGGAGCTGGGGGTGGGAGAGCTGGGGGGGGGTGGGAGCTGGGGTTGGGGGAGCTGGGGGGGGGGGGGGGTGGGAGCTGGGGGTGGGGGAGCTGGGGGTGGGTGTGGGACCTGCAGGGGTGGGGGAGCTGGGGGTGGGGGGGTGGGAGCTGGGGGAGGGGAGTGGAGGGGTGGGCAGGCCATGGTGTGCAGGATGGGACCTGCTGGAGTTGGGGAGCTGGTTCGGGGGCCCGAAAGCAAATGGGTTCATGGGCAGCAGGACGATGCAGTTCGGAGAGTGGCCCAAAGTCACACTGCTTGTGGTTGATGGAGTCGGGACCGTATCCCTGCTGCTGGTCTGCACGAGGTTGCAGGAGGTAGTGGGTCCTACAGCCAATCTGCACACAACCGGTGAGGCAGGGAGGGGGTCTCACTGTCTCTCTGTATACACAGTGGGGTAGGGAGGGGGTGTCGCTGCCTCTCTGTGTGCACAGTGGGGTAGGGAGGGGGTGTCGCTGCCTCTCTGTATACACAGTGGGGTAGGGAGGGGGTCTCACTGTCTCTCTGTATACACAGTGGGGTAGGGAGGGGGTCTCACTGTCTCTCTGTATACACAGTGGGGTAGGGAGGGGGTCTCGCTGTCTCTCTGTATACACAGTGGGGTAGGGAGGGGGTCTCACTGCCTCTCTGTATACACAGTGGGGTAGGGAGGGGGTCTCGCTGTCTCTCTGTATACACAGTGGGGTAGGGAGGGGGTCTCACTGTCTCTCTGTATACACAGTGGGGTAGGGAGGGGGTCTCGCTGCCTCTCTGTATACACAGTGGGGTAGGGAGGGGGTCTCGCCTCCTCTCTGTATACACAGTGGGGTAGGGAGGGGGTCTCGCTGCCTCTCTGCATGCACAGTGGGGTAGGGAGGGGGTCTCGCTGCCTCTCTGTATACACAGTGGGGTAGGGAGGGGGTCTCGCTGCCTCTCTGTATACACAGTGGGGTAGGGAGGGGGTCTCGCTGCCTCTCTGCATGCACAGTGGGGTAGGGAGGGGGTCTCACTGCCTCTCTGCATGCACAGTGGGGTAGGGAGGGGGTCTCACTGCCTCTCTGCATGCACAGTGGGGTAGGGAGGGGGTCTCGCTGTCTCTCTGTATACACAGTGGGGTAGGGAGGGGGTCTCGCTGCCTCTCTGTATACACAGTGGGGTAGGGAGGGGGTCTCGCTGTCTCTCTGTATACACAGTGGGGTAGGGAGGGGGTCTCGCTGCCTCTCTGCATGCACAGTGGGGTAGGGAGGGGGTCTCGCTGCCTCTCTGTATACACAGTGGGGTAGGGAGGGGGTCTCGCTGTCTCTCTGTATACACAGTGGGGTAGGGAGGGGGTCTCACTGTCTCTCTGTATACACAGTGGGGTAGGGAGGGGGTCTCGCCTCCTCTCTGTATACACAGTGGGGTAGGGAGGGGGTCTCACTGCCTCTCTGTATACACAGTGGGGTAGGGAGGGGGTCTCGCCTCCTCTCTGTATACACAGTGGGGCAGGGAGGGGGTCTCGCCTCCTCTCTGTATACACAGTGGGATAGGGAGGGGGTCTCACTGCCTCTCTGTATACACAGTGGGGTAGGGAGGGGGTCTCGCTGCCTCTCTGTATACACAGTGGTGTAGGGAGGGGGTCTCGCTGCCTCTCTGCGTGCACAGTGGGGTAGGGAGGGGGTCTCACTGCCTCTCTGTATACACAGTGGGATAGGGAGGGGGTCTCGCTGTCTCTCTGTATACACAGTGGGGTAGGGAGGGGGTCTCGCTGTCTCTCTGTATACACAGTGGGGTAGGGAGGGGGTCTCGCTGTCTCTCTGTATACACAGTGGGGTAGGGAGGGGGTCTCGCTGTCTCTCTGTATACACAGTGGGGTAGGGAGGGGGTCTCGCTGTCTCTCTGTATACACAGTGGGGTAGGGAGGGGGTCTCACTGTCTCTCTGTATACACAGTGGGGTAGGGAGGGGGTCTCGCTGTCTCTCTGTATACACAGTGGGGTAGGGAGGGGGTCTCGCTGCCTCTCTGTATACACAGTGGGGTAGGGAGGGGGTCTCGCTGCCTCTCTGTATACACAGTGGTGTAGGGAGGGGGTCTCGCTGCCTCTCTGCATGCACAGTGGGGTAGGGAGGGGGTCTCGCTGCCTCTCTGTATACACAGTGGGGTAGGGAGGGGGTCTCGCTGTCTCTCTGTATACACAGTGGGGTAGGGAGGGGGTCTCGCTGTCTCTCTGTATACACAGTGGGGTAGGGAGGGGGTCTCGCTGTCTCTCTGTATACACAGTGGGGTAGGGAGGGGGTCTCGCTGTCTCTCTGTATACACAGTGGGGTAGGGAGGGGGTCTCACTGTCTCTCTGTATACACAGTGGGGTAGGGAGGGGGTCTCGCTGTCTCTCTGTATACACAGTGGGGTAGGGAGGGGGTCTCGCTGTCTCTCTGTATACACAGTGGGGTAGGGAGGGGGTCTCGCTGTCTCTCTGTATACACAGTGGGGTAGGGAGGGGGTCTCGCTGTCTCTCTGTATACACAGTGGGGTAGGGAGGGGGTCTCACTGTCTCTCTGTATACACAGTGGGGTAGGGAGGGGGTCTCGCTGCCTCTCTGTATACACAGTGGGGTAGGGAGGGGGTCTCACTGTCTCTCTGCATGGACAGTGGGGTAGGGAGGGGGTCTCACTGTCTCTCTGCATGGACAGTGGGGTAGGGAGGGGGTGTCGCTGCCTCTCTGTGTGCACAGTGGGGTAGGGAGGGGGTGTCGCTGCCTCTCTGTATACACAGTGGGGTAGGGAGGGGGTCTCACTGTCTCTCTGTATACACAGTGGGGTAGGGAGGGGGTCTCACTGTCTCTCTGTATACACAGTGGGGTAGGGAGGGGGTCTCGCTGTCTCTCTGTATACACAGTGGGGTAGGGAGGGGGTCTCACTGCCTCTCTGTATACACAGTGGGGTAGGGAGGGGGTCTCGCTGTCTCTCTGTATACACAGTGGGGTAGGGAGGGGGTCTCACTGTCTCTCTGTATACACAGTGGGGTAGGGAGGGGGTCTCGCTGCCTCTCTGTATACACAGTGGGGTAGGGAGGGGGTCTCGCCTCCTCTCTGTATACACAGTGGGGTAGGGAGGGGGTCTCGCTGCCTCTCTGCATGCACAGTGGGGTAGGGAGGGGGTCTCGCTGCCTCTCTGTATACACAGTGGGGTAGGGAGGGGGTCTCGCTGCCTCTCTGTATACACAGTGGGGTAGGGAGGGGGTCTCGCTGCCTCTCTGCATGCACAGTGGGGTAGGGAGGGGGTCTCACTGCCTCTCTGCATGCACAGTGGGGTAGGGAGGGGGTCTCACTGCCTCTCTGCATGCACAGTGGGGTAGGGAGGGGGTCTCGCTGTCTCTCTGTATACACAGTGGGGTAGGGAGGGGGTCTCGCTGCCTCTCTGTATACACAGTGGGGTAGGGAGGGGGTCTCGCTGTCTCTCTGTATACACAGTGGGGTAGGGAGGGGGTCTCGCTGCCTCTCTGCATGCACAGTGGGGTAGGGAGGGGGTCTCGCTGCCTCTCTGTATACACAGTGGGGTAGGGAGGGGGTCTCGCTGTCTCTCTGTATACACAGTGGGGTAGGGAGGGGGTCTCACTGTCTCTCTGTATACACAGTGGGGTAGGGAGGGGGTCTCGCCTCCTCTCTGTATACACAGTGGGGTAGGGAGGGGGTCTCACTGCCTCTCTGTATACACAGTGGGGTAGGGAGGGGGTCTCGCCTCCTCTCTGTATACACAGTGGGGCAGGGAGGGGGTCTCGCCTCCTCTCTGTATACACAGTGGGATAGGGAGGGGGTCTCACTGCCTCTCTGTATACACAGTGGGGTAGGGAGGGGGTCTCGCTGCCTCTCTGTATACACAGTGGTGTAGGGAGGGGGTCTCGCTGCCTCTCTGCGTGCACAGTGGGGTAGGGAGGGGGTCTCACTGCCTCTCTGTATACACAGTGGGATAGGGAGGGGGTCTCGCTGTCTCTCTGTATACACAGTGGGGTAGGGAGGGGGTCTCGCTGTCTCTCTGTATACACAGTGGGGTAGGGAGGGGGTCTCGCTGTCTCTCTGTATACACAGTGGGGTAGGGAGGGGGTCTCGCTGTCTCTCTGTATACACAGTGGGGTAGGGAGGGGGTCTCGCTGTCTCTCTGTATACACAGTGGGGTAGGGAGGGGGTCTCACTGTCTCTCTGTATACACAGTGGGGTAGGGAGGGGGTCTCGCTGTCTCTCTGTATACACAGTGGGGTAGGGAGGGGGTCTCGCTGCCTCTCTGTATACACAGTGGGGTAGGGAGGGGGTCTCGCTGCCTCTCTGTATACACAGTGGTGTAGGGAGGGGGTCTCGCTGCCTCTCTGCATGCACAGTGGGGTAGGGAGGGGGTCTCGCTGCCTCTCTGTATACACAGTGGGGTAGGGAGGGGGTCTCGCTGTCTCTCTGTATACACAGTGGGGTAGGGAGGGGGTCTCGCTGTCTCTCTGTATACACAGTGGGGTAGGGAGGGGGTCTCGCTGTCTCTCTGTATACACAGTGGGGTAGGGAGGGGGTCTCGCTGTCTCTCTGTATACACAGTGGGGTAGGGAGGGGGTCTCACTGTCTCTCTGTATACACAGTGGGGTAGGGAGGGGGTCTCGCTGTCTCTCTGTATACACAGTGGGGTAGGGAGGGGGTCTCGCTGTCTCTCTGTATACACAGTGGGGTAGGGAGGGGGTCTCGCTGTCTCTCTGTATACACAGTGGGGTAGGGAGGGGGTCTCGCTGTCTCTCTGTATACACAGTGGGGTAGGGAGGGGGTCTCACTGTCTCTCTGTATACACAGTGGGGTAGGGAGGGGGTCTCGCTGCCTCTCTGTATACACAGTGGGGTAGGGAGGGGGTCTCACTGTCTCTCTGCATGGACAGTGGGGTAGGGAGGGGGTCTCACTGTCTCTCTGCATGGACAGTGGGGTAGGGAGGGGGTCTCACTGTCTCTCTGCATGGACAGTGGGGTAGGGAGGGGGTCTCACTGCCTCTCTGCATGCAATTGTTGTGGTGGAAAGCAGCTGATCGGTTCAAGTGGGGATGGGGGTGGAACAGTATATCCATTTGGGGGTTGCTCACAAAGATCTGCAGCCCCCGGACTATCTGGGGGAGCTGCTGTGTTGAAGCTGTCTGCAGCAGCAGAGGGCTGACAGATGTGTCTCTCATACCAGGCAGCTCACTGCTGTCTGCAATTGTGCATTTGCAGCCACATAGGTTTGGTACGTGGTCAGTATCCCAGCCAGCGCTGTGAGAGCTACAAGTGATGGGGCCACTGCTGAGGGTGGTCTAACAGCCATCGAACTTTAACAGCACAAAATGAGGCCCTTCGGCCCAATATGTCTGGACTGGTCAACAAACACCGATCCAATCGAATCCCATTTTCCAGCACTTGATTCACAGCCTTGTCTGCTTTAACGTTTGAATTGCTGATCTAAACGCATCTTGTGGTTGTTCCTGCCTCTACCATCCTTTCAAGCCCTGAGCTGCTGATCCCAGCACCTTGTGAGATGGAAACATTTTTCCTCAAATCTTCACAAAACCTGCTCTTTACTTTAAATCCACACCCCTCTGGTTATTGACACCTCTACTAAAGGGAGAAAGTTTCTTCCGATCTATGTGCCACATAATTTTGCACATATCACTCAGCATCCCTCCCCCCCCAAATAAAAGCACTCCCCACCAACACCCCCTACACCAACTCCCCCTCCATCTGCCTCTGCTCTAAGGTAAAAATCCAAGCCTAACGAGCCTGTCTTCTTTGCTGAAACTCTCTGTCACAGGCAGCATCCTGGTAAATCTCCTCTCTACCATCTCCAGTGTAATTCCATCCTTCCTGTAGTGTGATGACCAGAGCTGCACACAGTGCTCTTGCTCTGGTCTAACCAGCATTTTATCATAACCTCCCAGCTCTTATACTCTATGTTGCAGCTGCTAAAGGCAAGTATCCTACATGTCACCTTAACCACCTCATCTACCTGTCCAGCTGCCTCAGGGATCCTTATATATGGGCCCCACAAATATACTGGCCCTCTGCACTTCCTCACACTCGATTATTCATTGTGCATTTATTTTCCCTGATCATTCGTCCCAAAATGCAAAGCCTTATATTTTTCAGGTTTAAATTCCATTTGTCTATCTGATCAGCCTGTCCGTTTCCTCGGCACGTGGCACAGCGGTTAGCACTGATCCCCACAGCACCAGGGACACATGTTCGATTCCTGGATTGGGTAACTATCTGTGTGGATTTTGTACATTTTCCCCATGTCTGTGTGGGTTTACTCCGGGTGTGCCTGTTTCCTCCTTTTTGTGTCAGGGAGACTCGCGGGCGTAAATGAATGGAGTTATGGGGATAGGACCTGGTTGGATTGTGGTTGGTGTGGACTCGATGGGCCAAATGGCCTCCTTCTGTCCTGTAGAATACTATGATTCCTGTAATTTAATACTTAACTTCTCAATATTTATCACACCACCAATTTTTTGTATCTCTGTGAACTTACTCACACGTTCGTATTGAGACCATCAATGCACACTACAAACAGTAAGGGACCCAGCATTGATCCCTGTGGAACCCCACTGGACACAGGCTTGCAGTCACAAAAGTAACCTTCACCCTCTGCCTCCTGCCACTCAGCCAATTTGAATGTTATTTACCAAATTGCCCTGGATTCAATCAGTCATTACTTTCTCGTTCAGTCTCCCATGAGCAATTAGTCAAAAGCTTTTCTGAAGTCCATGTAGGCCAAGGACTGCACTACCCTCATCTAATCAGACAGTCACCTCCTCAATATATCCAAGCAAACTGTCAGACAGAATCTCCCCCTGAAAACTTCATGCTGACCATTCTTCATAAATCCTTATCTCTCGATGTGGAGATTAATTCTGTCCCTCAGATTGTTTTCCAATCATTTCCCTACCATGGATTATGGTGATGATGGTGCCCTGGGCATGATCTTGGATGTCTCCACAGCACCCTGTATGGTGGCAGTATGACACAGTGGTTAGCACTAATGCCTCAGAGCATCAGGGATCCCAGCTCAATCCTGGGGAATCACGAGTGAAGCTTTTTTTTAAATTTTGAAACCAGCTCCATATTTACATATTGCCTGTTGGGATTTCCCCTGTTACAAGAACGTGTGGTGTTTCTCTGGAAAGGATCCACTTTGAGCAAGTCCAGGTTCTCACATCTCCCCACTGTCCACATTGAGCTTTGTAACTTCATTCTGGATCACAGTCCCGTGTACATCACCAACCTGCATAAGGTCATTGGGAAGGCCAGGGGACATCGTGCTGATGTTCCAGCTTGAGATGTGGAAGACTGATTTGATTTGATTTGAATTCATTTGATTTATTACTGTCACATGTATTAGTACGCAGTGAAAAGTATTGTTCCTTCAGTGCTATACAGACAAAGCATACCGTACATAGAGAAGGGGAAAGTGCAAAATGTAATGTTGCAGTCATAGCTAGCGTGTAGAAAAAGGTCATCTTGATGCGATGTAGGTCCATTCAAACATCTGATGGTAGCAGAGAAGAAGCTGTTCTTGAGTTGGCAGCATAATGGGACAATGGTTAGCACTGCTCTCTCACAGGGACTTGAGTTTGATTCCCAGCTTGGATCACTGTGCGGAATTTGTACATTCTTCATAGGTCTGCAGTTTTCTTCAGATGCTCTGGTTTTGACCCACAGTCCAACGATATGCAGGTCAGTTTGATGGCCATGCTAAATTGCCCATTCGGGTCCTGGGATACGTGTATTAGACAGATTACGAAGGTACTTATGGGACTTAGGGGATAGGACGTTGGTGGGATAGTTGTCGGTGCAGACTCAGTGGGCCAAATGGTCTTCTTCTGCACCGTAATGTTTCTGTGATTCTATGAGTCAGTTGGTACATGTCCTCAGAACTTTTCATCTTAGTTTCCAATGGAACAGGTTGGAAGAGTCTATCTCTGTGGTGAGTGGGGTCCTTAATTAGACTGGTTGTTTTTCTGAGGCAGCGGGAAGTGTAGACAGTGTCAATTGGTGGTTTGAGTGATGGACTGCATTCCATTCATAGAGCTTTGAAGTTTCATGTAGGTTTGTACAGAGCAGGAACCATATCAAGCTGTGATGCAACCAGAAATAAACATTTCTATAGTGTATCTCTAGAAGTTGGAGAGAATCGTAGCTGACATGCCAAATGTCCTTAGACGTCTGAGAAAGTAGAGGCATTGGTAGGCTTTCTTAATTATAGGATTGTCGTGGAGGGACCAGGACAGGTTGTTGGTGATCTGGACTCATTAAAAACTTGATGCGCTCGACCATTTCATCTTTGTCTGTTTAGACAGGGGCATGTACTCCACTCTGCTTCCTGAAGTCGATGACTATATTCTTTGCTTCGTTGGCATTGAGGAAGAGATTATTGTGATTGCACCGGTTCACCAGATCCTCTATCTCTTCCTTGTCCTCAATCTCATCATTGTTTGAGATCCGACCCACCACAGCGGTGTCATCAGCAATCATGGAAATCTAGTTGGAGGGGAATTTGGCCACACAGTCATCAGCATATAAGGCGTATATTAAGGAGCTGAGGACACAGCCTTGTGTGGCACTGCTGTTGAGGATTACGGAGGAGGTGTTATTGCCTGTCCTTTTTTATTGCTTTCTGCGTGTCAGGAAGTTCAGGATCAAATTGCAGAGGCAGGAGCCAAACACCAGGACACAGATTTTGGCCATGAGTTTTGTAGGAATAATGGTGCAAAAGGCTGAGCTGTAGTCGATAAACACGAGTCTGTGTTCTAGGGTTGACTCAAGGGCTGGGAAGATGGTGTCCATGAGCCTCTTGTGGAGACGGGTGAACTGTAGTGGATCCAGGAAATCTGGGAGGCCTGAATTGATTCATGTCATGACTAACCTTTTGATGCATTTCATAATACTGAATGTCAGAGTCACTGGACGATAGTCATTAAGGCAGGCTGCCTGTCTTTTCTTCTTTACCAGCCTTGGTCTGATTTATCCTTGCTTGGAGCGTAGATTAGCAACCTTCCGACTAAAGATGACTCATTGAGTTTCAGTGATCCTGCAGGCCATACTGGGAGAGCAGCAAATGCACGGGGCAATGTGGACAGTAGCTATTCACTGAATTCTGAAGCTTTTTCCCATGTTGAAAGCAAACCCTGATACTTGCGTTCTGTGAGAATTGAATATGAGATTATTGTTTCTCCCTGTCTTCTGCGAACCATGACCATAATTCTATGGCCTTCTCTCCTGTGTAAGTATAACAGAGCCAGAACTGTTGAGGCATCAGTAGCTCCCTCTGTCTACTGTTAGTATTATTCAGAGGAGAGAGTGAAACCGGCACAGTTTGTTACCAACTCTGCTGCAGGGGTTGTCAGTAAGCTGTCTGAAAGATGACAGATTACCATCTACAGGACTCCATTCCAGATTTTCTATCAGGTTTTACTCCCTCATCCTTCATACTCTCCAAATCCCCAGAAGGGCTATTGACCTGCAGCTAAGCGAGGGACCATGTTGAGGACTCTCCAGAAAACTCTTTCCCAGATATATACAATTGTATCCCTACCATCGAGCAGCACAGTGACACAGTGGTTAGCACTGCTGACTCACAGCATCAGGGACCGGGGTTCAATTCCAGGCTTGCATCACTGTCTGTGTGGAGTTTGAACCTTCTCCCCGTGTGGGTTTCCTCTGGATGCTCCACTTCCCTCTCGCACTGCAAAAAACATGCTGGATTTAAAAATAATAGATTTAATTCTTCTGTGTGTACATTTCTTTAAAATTTTAACCAATCCTGTCTCAACGGCCAAATATTCCCCTGAATCATATCTAATTTTATTCTTTATTTCCTTCCTGACAGTGAACATAATCACAATTGTGACCCTGACGAGCAGAAACTGTGGTCTGTCCAAATGTGTCACTCGTTACCTGGTGGCCATGTCAGTGGGGGATCTGCTGGTCGTTATCCTCGACCTGATATTGAGACACATTCCCATTGTTTATCCAAAGCAGTTTTATTTCTTGCGATCAGTCCCCTTGTGTAACATCCACGCCGTCCTGCTTTATGCAGCCACTGACTGTTCTGTCTGGTTCACCGTCACTTTCACCTTTGATCGATTTGTGGCCATTTGCTGCCCCAAGCTGAAAATTAAATATTGCAGTGAGAAATCAGCGACTGTGGTTCTGGGAACAGTGACGGTGCTAAGCTGTTTAACGAACATTTTCTGGTATTTTATGTTCTTAAATGAATATCTGCTGGTGAACGTACCCTGGTTTTGTAATCTCACGTGGTTTGTTACCTTATCTCCAGTCTGGGGAACAGTCGAATTCCTCCACTACATTCTAACCCCGTGTGTCCCATTCGTCCTGATTCTGCTGCTCAATGTTCTCACAGTCAGACACATTTTAGTGAGTAGCAGAGCCCGCAAGAGACTCCGGGCTCACAGCAGTGGAGAGAATCCCAGAGACCCAGAGATAGACAGTCGCAGGAAATCCATCATTTTACTGTTTGTTATCTCAGCCAATTTCATCCTGTTATGGTCAACATTCATGGTTTATTCTATATGGAACCGGATGTATGAGTTGGACTATGAGTCAGCATGGTTAGAAGATTTCATTCAGGAAATTGGTTTCATGCTGCAACTCACAAGTTGCTGCACAAACACTGCCATTTATGCTGTGACACAGACACACTTCAGACAGCAGCTGAACATTGTGCTGAGATATCCCTTTACTTCAATTCTTCACCTCATTAGACCCTGAGAAGAAACTACAACTCCAAGATCCCTGACTCTTCCGTTCAACATTCAAACTCTAAGTCACCAAACAGCCTCTCAGAGAATGGAAGAGTGACAGATAAAGAGAGAGAGAGAGAGGGCAGTGAGAGCAACAGTGAGAGTGATAGAGAGACAGAGGTTGACCAAGGAAGGCATGGGCATAAATACATGGAGCGTGACAGATTTTGAAAGAGTTTCTCATAAATACAGGGAAAGAAACAGATCGAGCGAGAGGGAAAGAAAGAGGGGAAGGATAGAGGTAGATACGGACACTCAAACAGCGAGAAAAGACAGAATAGAGATTTGGGGAAATGGGGAGGAAGATGGACAGGGAGACAGAGGGAGACAGATAGGAGGATGTAATGAGAGAGGGAGACTAAGATGGAAAGAAAGGCAGAAAGGAGCTGGAGAGAAACAGATACAGAGACAGAGAATGTCAGTGAATTTGAAACATTGAAACTAAATGAATACAATGGAAACAGCGAGAGCAAGAGACAAAGCAAGGTATAGAGAGAGAAAGATGAAGAAAGAAGAAATGGGGGACATAGAAGGAGAAGAAGAAGGAGAGTGAGACTGATAGGGGGGATGAGTTAGAGAGGAAGAGTGTAAAGAAAAGTAGAATGAGGGAGATGCAGAGAGACAGTGAGAGACACAGAGGGAGAGAGAGATACAGAGAGAGGGATGCACAGAAAGACAGAGAGAGAGAGACATAATTAATGACTTTAACGATAACCATCAGGTGGAGTTATTGGAATATGAGCTCCCTGATTGTGGCAGTTAATGCTGTCCAATCCAGAAGGCCTGCAGACATATAATATATATGTAATATAATATATAACGTGTATAATATGGTGTGTTTGGGTCACACTCAGGGTGTGGATATGATGGACTGGTGGTTTTATCACTCGGCTACAAATACAGAAACTCAACTAATGTTCTGGGTACCCGGGTTCCAACCCTGTCACGGGAGATGGTGGAATTTGAATAAATACATCTGGAATTCAGAATCTGCTAGTGACCATAAAAAACATTGTCGATTTTTGGAAAAAAAGTAACATCAGGCTCACTAATGTCCCAGGGAAGGAAATCTGTCATTGTTACATGCTCAGAACTAAATGTCAGTCCAGGGACACAGCAATGAACATGGGCAACTTGGGATGGGCAATAAATGCTGGCCAGCAAGCGACACCCAAGTCCCAAGAGTGAATAAAAAATACTTTGTACTGGAACATCTTAAACAAATGGTAAACCGTTTCCCCACAGCTGGATAAATACCCAATCCCTTGGATCGAGGATCTAAACTCAAAGCTGGCAGGAGGATTCGTTTTTTCAATTCTGAACTTGTTCACGTGCACTTACACTAACAGCTCGATGAGGATGCCCAGCGATATTCAACAATTCATACTCAGAGGAAGTTTAATATTTATAAAGTGTCAAATGTTGTCTTGCATTAACACTGCAATGAAGTTACTGTGAAAATCGCCTAGTCACCACATTCTGGTGCCTGTTTGGGTACACTAAGGGAGAATTGAGCACGGCCAATGCACCTGATCAGCATGTCTTTCAGACTGTGGGAGGAAACCGGAGCACCCAGAGGAAACCCACGCAGAGGCAGCGAGAATGTGCAGACTCCGCACAGACAGTGGCCCAAGCCAGGAATTGAACCTGGTCTTTGGCGTTATGAAGCAGCAGTGCTAACCACTTTGGAACAATCCCAGCTCTCCGGCTACTGCTGTCCATCTCTGCCAGTGGAAACCTCGGCATCTGAAATTGACACAGCGGGTTTAGCCTCCCAACAATATTGTAACCTGATAAAGGAAACTGGGGCCACAAAGCTCACGGTGGAAGAGGTGAGCAGGACTGAGCAGGAGGAACCGGACACTGCATTGAAACTCAAAAAAAAGCCTTCCAAGTCCTCGGCGTTTACTCAGACCTCGACAGGAGGGGTGCAATAACTTCAAACAGATTCATGAGTCGGGCATATGTAAATATAAACTACCGAACTGTGGCATCTGCCCACTCAGGGAGCTCCATACAGTGCAAGCTGCAGAAAGTCAAAGTTGGGGTAAGTGTGGGAGTTTAGGGAAGTATTGTTGTGTCTGTGTCCCTTACTAACCATTCAGGTAACAAGGACAGGATTTGCAGCTTCACGTTCCAGGATAAAGATGTTTCAGGCGGGATAGGGAGGGGCATAAAAGGGGTGGGGGACCAATGGTTAAGGACAATATCACGGCTGTACTGCGGGGAGACACCTCGGAGGGCACAAAGAGTGAAGTGATATGGATAAATTTGTAAGGAACATCCAGGAGGGCTTCCTGTAGCAATACGTAGATAGGCCAACTAGGGAAGGCGCCGTACTGGACCTGGTATTGGGGAATGATAACAACCAGTGGGGAAGCTGTTCGAGAACAGTGAACACAATTCAATAAGCTCCAGATGGCTCCAGATAAGTGTAATCCTCAAGTTAATGTGTTAATTGGGGGAAGGCTAATCACAACAACATAAGGCAGGAACTGAAGAATGCCGATTGGGGGCAGATGTTTGAGGGCAAATCAACATCTGGCATGTGGGAGGCTTTCAAGTGTAAGTTGATAGGGATTCAGGACCGGCACGTTCCTGTAAGGATAAAGGACAAGAACAACAAGTTTTGGGAGCATTGGATAACAAGAGATATTGTGAGCCTTGTCAACAATAAATAATGAAACATTTGTCAAGGCAGGAGGCAGGAGCACAGGAAGTTAGTGTAGAATACAAGGAAAATAGAAATAAACTGCAGCAAGAAGTAAGCAGGGCCAGAAGGGTCACAAAAAGTCATTAGCCAGCAGGATTAAGGAAAATTCCAAGGCTTTTTATACATATATAAAGAGCAAATGGGTAGGTCACAAGAGTGTTGGCCCACTCAAGCACAGGGGAGGGAATCTGTGTGTCAAGCCAAAGAAAATGGGCAAAGTATTAACTGAGTACTTTGCGACAGTATTCACCAAAGGGAAGGACTTGGAACATGATGAGTCTGGGAAAGGGTGTGTAGATAGATTGAGTCATGTTGAGATCAAAAAAGAGGAGGCACTGGGGTTCTTGAGAAACATAAAGGTCCCCAGAGCCTGGTGGAATATAGCACAGAGTGATGAGAGAGGCAAGGGAGGACATTGTAGGGAACTTGAGAGAAATCTCTGTATCCTCAATGGCTGCAGGGGAGGTCACATCGGATTGGAGAATAGCCAATGTTGTTCCTTTGTTTAAGAAAGATAGCAAGAATAATGCAGGCAATTACAGACCGATGAACCTTACGTCAGTGGTAGGGAAATTATTGGAGAGGATTCTTCAAAACAGGATTTATTCTCACTTGGAAATAAGTGGATGCATTAGTAAGAGGCAACAAGGTTTTGTGAGGGGGAGGTTGTGCCTCACTAACTTGATCAAATTTTTCAAGAAAGTGATGAAGATGATTGATGAGCGTAGGGTTGTGGATGTTGTCTACGTGGACATCAGTAAGGCCTTTGACAAAGTCCCTCATGGCAGACTGGTGCAGAAGGTGAAGTCACAGGGGATCAGAGCTGGGCTGGCAAGATGGATACAGAACTGCCTCGGTCATAGAAGGCAGAAGGTAGCAGTGGAAGGGGTACATTTCTGAATGGAGGGCTGTGACAAGCGGTGTTCCTCGGGGATCAGTGCTGGGAACATTCCCTTCTGGAAGATATGAAAATAGAACTGGCTCAATTAGTATGTTTGCGGACAACACAAAAGCTGGTGAGTTTGTGGATAGCAATGAGGACCATCAGAAGAAACAGCAGGATATAGGTCAGTTGGAGACTTGGGCAGAGAGATGGCAGATGGAGTTTAATCTGGATAAGTGTGAGGTAATACATTTTGGAAGGTCTAATACAGATAGGAAATATATAGTAAATGGCAGAACCCTTAAGAGTGTTGATAGGCAGAGGGATCTGGGTGTACAGTACACAGGTCACTGAAAGGGGCAAAGCAGGTGGAGAAGTTAGTCAAGAAGGCATACAGCAGGCTTGCCTTCATCGGCTGGGGCACTGCGTTTCAAAATTAGCAAGTCATGTTGCAGCTGTATAATACTTTAGTTAGGCTGCACTTGGAATACAGTGTTCAATTCTGATTGCCACAGTACCAGAAGAATGTGGAGGCTTCAGAAAAAGGTAAAAAAAGAGATTTACCAGGATGTTTCCTGGAGTGGAGGACATTGGCTTTGAGGAGAGGTTGAAGAAACTTGGTTTGTTATCACTGGAACTACGGAGGTTGAGGGGAGAGCTGATAGAAGTCTACAAGATTATGAGGGTTATGGACAGAGTGGATAATCAGAAGATTTTCCCAGGGTGGAAGAGACAATTAATAGTGAAATATCTTTAAAGTGTGAGGGGCAATGTTTAAAGGAGTTGTACGAGGGAAGTATTCACAGAGAGGATGATGGATGCCTGGAACTACTGGGGGTAGTGGGAGCAGATACGATAGGGACTTTTAAGCAGCATCTTGACAAATACATCAGTGGAATTGGAATAGAACATAGAACATAGAACATAGAACATTACAGCGCGGAACAGGCCCTTCGGCCCACAATGTTGCGCCGACCAGTCTTATTTTTTAAAAAAAAACATTGACCCACTAATCTAAACCAATCCCTTTTCGTCCATAAACCTATCCACCAATCTCTTAAACGCCCCCAAACTAGGCGCATTTACAACTGCAGCAGGCAGGGCATTCCAGTCCCTCACCACCCTCTGGGTAAAGAACCTGCCCCTGACATCCGTCCTATAACTACCCCCCCTTAATTTAAAGCCATGCCCCCTCGTGCTAGCTTTCTCCATCCGAGGAAACAGGCTATCACCATCCACCCTATCTAAACCTCTAATCATCTTATATGTTTCTATAAGATCCCCTCTTAGCCGCCTTCTTTCCAGTGAAAACAAATAGTGAAAAAAAAATAGAGGGATATAGTCCCAGAAGGGTAGGGGGTTTTAGATAACTCGGGCAGCATCGTCTGTACAGGCTTGGAGGACCAAAGGGCCTGTTCTTGTGCTGTAATTTTAACCACAGAACCATAGAGAATTACAGCTCAGAAACAGACCTTTTGGCCCTTCTTGTCTGTGCTGAACCATTTTCTGCCTAGTCTCACTGACCTGCACTTGGACCATATCCCTCCACACCCCTCTCATCCATGAACCTGTCCAAGTTTTTCTTAAATGTTAAAAGTGATCCCGCATTTATCCGGCAGCTCATTCCACACTCACACCACTCTCTGGTGAAGAAGCCCCCCCTATTATTCCCTTTAAACTTTTCTCCTTTCACCCTTAACCCATGCCCTCTAGTTCTTTTCTCCCCTAGCCTCAGTGGAAAAAGCCTGCTTGCATTCACTCTATCTATACCCATCAAAATCTTATACACCTCTATCAAATCTCCCCTCATTCTTCTACGCTTCAGGGAATAAAGTCCTAACCTATTCAATCTCTCTCTGTAACTCAGCTTCTCAAGTCCCAGCAACATCCTTGTGAACCTTCTCTGCACTCTTTCAACCCTATTTACATCCTTCCTGTAACTAGGTGACCAAAACTGTACACAATACTCTAAATTCAGCCTCACCAATGTCTTACACAACCTCACCATAACACTCCAACTTTTATACTCGATACTCTGATTTATAAAGGCCAGTGTACCAAAAGCACTCTTTACAACCCTATCCACCTATGATGTCACTTTTAGGGAATTCTGTACCTGTATTCCCAGATCCCTCTGTTCAACTGCACTCTTCAGAGTCCTACCATTTACCCTGTAATTTTCTTTGCCCTTTGTTTGTTGTTTTATATGTACAGCCGAGGGGGGATTTCAAAGGGTCCTGAGGGGCAATTTCTTCCCACAAAGGTTGGTGTGGAAATGGAATGAGCTGCCAGAGAAAATGTTTGAGGCAGGTGACATTAAAAACAACATTTGGGTAAGTATATGGATGCAAACGGATTAGAGGGCTATGGACCCAAAACAAACAGTTGGGACCAGCTGGAGGGAACCATGGAGTGGCTGGGCCAGAGGGTCTGTTCCTGTGTTGTATTGCTCTATGACTCAATATAGGCTGTGTGAGGAGATATTCTGTGATGACCACTGTGCTGAATAAAGTTGTAAAACTTGAAGTGTCCATCCAGAAACCAAGAAAGTTTTTTTTTGTTTCAAAATGCAGCCGTGTTTCTGAATATTTTAGATTTCCACAGTGCAGTGGAAGAGTGTCAGAATTCATGCTGTTTGCCTTTAATACAGTGACAACAGTTTTCCCTTGAGTATTATTTCTGGAATTTGATCGGTAAACATCGGTAAGAAATAATTGACAAGTGACTAGCAGGGGATTAGCAGGATAAATATGGGGGGGGGGGGGGGGGCGGAGTTATGGGATTCTATAAAACATTTTCTATAAAAATGCTTATAAGACTGGGATTTTAATAGAATGTTTATAGAATCCCTACAGTGCAGAAGGACACCATTTGGTCCATCGAGTCTGCAGCAACAACAAACTCACCCAGGCACAACTCCCACAACCCCATGCAGTTACCTTGCTAACCCTCAGGACAATTTTGCACAGCTAATCAACTGTACCTGCACAACTTTGGAGCCTGGGAGGAAACCAGAGCAGCAGGAGGAAACCCATGCAGACACACGGAGCACGTGCAGAGACAGTACCCCAACCAGGGAATTGAACCTGGGTCTCTGGCAGCAGTGCTAAGCACTGTGCTGTCCACAGTGTAACTGTATAGCTGTATTATTCAGTATCTCAGCTTTATTTTCCTTTTTTGTTTACTAAATCCTTACTTGTTTAAGTCCAAAATGTGAAACTTGTATTATTTTGACACTGTTTTGGTGTGAAGGGTAATGGAAATGTCTGCACAGATTCCAGCCTTCACTCCAACAGGCCCACCTGAAGACCAAAGTGATGTTTCTGTTATACAGCATCTTAGCCAAAGTCTGCTTAGAGAACTGATATACATTTTGCTCACCACACCTCACGTAGGCCTTGGATGGGATGTTACACACATGCAGCAGAAAGATAATGGGATTCACCCTGTCAGCACAGTGGTTAGCACTGCTGCCTCACAGTGCCACCGAGCAGGCTTCAATCCCCACCCTCGGGTCACTCTCTGTGTGCAGTTTGCATGTTCTCCCTGTGTCTTTGTGGGTTTCCACCGGGTGCTTCACTTTTCTCTCAGAATTAGGCTATTGAGTTGGACAATCAACCTGATTACGATGAAACGGTGGAACAGACTTGAGGGGCTGATTGGCCTCCTCATGCTCTTCTCGTCTATTTTTCTACAAAGGCATGAAATATATTGAAAACAACACACAGACACAGCTCTTACCATGGAATATCCCAACACTGAAACAGCAAAACAGTGAAATTTGATAGAAAACTCCTCATTGAGAGCTCAACATAACTCAAATCTTTCCACATCCTTCAAGGTCGGCTCACCCCATACCCTGAACCTTCAGCCTTGTGTCAACTCCCTCAAGGATTGAATCCGACTGGTCCGTTCCGACTCAGTTAAACTGAAAACAATCCAACAGTCAGCAAAAGAAAACCTTCATGACAACCACTGCAAGACACTTTTGGTGACGGACCCCACTAAGGAGTTAACTTCAGCAGGCAAAATAAAGCCCTGAATAATTCCTACGCGGTCAGTTCAGCTCCAGGGATTGACGGATTGTGAATGTTCCAAAGTTGAAGAAACGCAAGGTAGGCAGTAACTTCCACAAAACTTTCGGAAATCTGAGGTTCAGAGGTCAAATAATTGGCTTGACTGTTGCGAGATATTTGTTTATTATTTATTTGTTTGTGGGATATGGACGTCGCTGGCTGGCCAATGTCGATAAAAGCAAAATACTACAGATGCTGGAATCTGAAACATAAACAGAAATGCAGGAAAATCTCAACCCCAAAGGGTCAACCAGACTCAAAATGTTGGCTCCACTCTCTCCCCATAGATACTGATAGACCTGCTAAGATTTTCCAGCGTTTTCTGTTTTTATTATTTATTGCCCATCCCTAGTTGCCCTTGTAGGGCAGTTGAGAGTCAACCCCATCACTGTGGCTCTGGAGTCAGTTGTAGGCCAGACCAATTGAGGATGGCAGATTTGCTTCCCTAAAGGACGTGAGCGAACCAGTCGGGTTTTTCCGACAATCAACAATGGTTTCATGGTCATTAATAGATTCTTAATCCCCGATGTGTTTTACTGAACTCAAATTCCACCACCTGCCGTGGCGGGATTCAAACCCAGGCCCCTAGAATATTAGGTGACATTCTGGATTACTACTGGAATGATAACACCACTGCCTGTGTACTGCCAATTACAATATTAAAGGTTGTCCTGTGAAACTTGTGTGCATTTTACCTATACTCAGTTTTTTGCGTGGGAAATGGACTGCATCATCTGCTAATTCCTAATTATTGCAAGTAGCAAAAAGGGTTGTTCAGAAGTTAAAGATGTAATTTAACATTTAATTCCTTCACGTAGTTAGCTTTGCAATTAAAGAAAGGGAATGGCTGGAATTTTTCCATCTCACCCACCATGGGAATCGGAGCAGTTGACCAATGCAAAGCTACTGTCGACCTCGGAGAAGATTTTCTGATTTCGGGACGAGCGAGGCCATACACGGACATGTGGGACTGGTCCTGGGACTGGATACAATTAGACAATGACACTCACCAGACCATCACCAGGAGGGATCACTGTTTGTTGGGAGAAATGGTGGGTGTATGATGAGGGGCTGGATGCGGGGGTCTGCCCAGGTATGCCCTGAAGGGCACTGATTATGTTCATAAGGTGGTGGGCGGACCCTGGGAACAGTATAGATTGGGATCATACTGGGGAAGCATGTCTAACCACCCGCCCCCCCCCACACACACACACAGAGTCAGGGATGTCAGTAAAAGCCACGAAACTGCTGGTTCAGGTGAAGAAGGCCCCACCCACTGCCCACACAGATCGACCCTCACAACCATCCGGTTACCACTATGAGACCCTGGAATGGGTTTGTATTATTCCCGACTTTTCTCTGAGGAGAAAACACTACTGAAGATCTATTGGCAGGTGTGAAAGTCCTACTTTATCTTCCTCAGATGATATGTAATTTGAGTTGTACAATTATGAAATAATAAATGTAAAATAATGAACTGAAAGTCTTGTAGTCTTTATTTCCCTTTCCTTCGACTTGTTTTGTAAGCACGCCAAAAAGGGCCTTAAATCTGCTAAATACACAAATCCAGAACATTTTGGATCCCAGACATCCCAGGTATGGAGTCTGGTACCTGGACATTGTAAAATCATGTTCCAGCTGCGAGAAATGCAGCATTTTCCTGCCAACTTCTGGAAATTTCCTTGATTGGTGATGATGAAATTAAACCTGAATGTGTGTGTCTGAGAAGAAAGATACTTCGGAAGTATTATTGGCATTTGTGAGAGGCTTCCCCGTGCCGAAGCCCAGCTGTTGGATGAAGATGATGTTGAGGATTCTGTAATATTGACGAACAGTGCTGAAATTCACTTATGAGTCCGACACAATGAAATACACACCATGCTCTTGACCAAGAATAAGTATGGTGATGATGAAGATAAATACGCCCACTGACTGATGAATAAGGATTGCGGAGGGATTGATTCACGGCATCCATCAGAAGAGCTTCATTACACAGCAACAAAATTATGTGGGTCGAAAAAGTACAAGAGGTGTTTCTGAAAGAAAACCCCATGTACCTGAAACAAGTTAAGGTGCAGGACATGTTTAAAAGATGGACAAAAGGTACAGCAACTTCCATTTTCACAGCCTGTGCCAGCTGCCTCTCCCTCGGTTGCAATGCAATATATAAAATTATGAAATAATAAAAGTATAATAATTAAATTAGAAAAGCCTCATCGTCTTCAGTTCTCATTGCTTCTCTATGTTTTACGAGCACACTATCCAGAGCCTCAAATCTACAATTCTGGAACAGGTCCAATCCCCAGTGCCTCCAATAGGGGATCCAGTACCTGTACATTGTAAAACCTTTCATTCTGCAGTTAATGCAGCATTTTCTTGTTACTTGCTTGAGCCCCAGTGATTGGGGGGTTATTTGTTTGATTTCTGTACTTCATCCTGAGTTGTATTTAGGTGTCAACAAGCTGAGTGCTAGGCTGCTAAAAATGACCAATCAATTGAGGCACACGGGTTGTGGAAATCAAATCGATGTGATCCACAGGGTTATAATATCAACATAAATGTCAGAAAATTGGATCAGGCCTCAAGATATTTTACTGAGACATATGTCATGGCATCGCCCACCTTCATATGCACTCCCCGACTGTCTCACCATGGCACAGAAGCACCTTGAACCTCTGATGATGACATGTGTGAGCACCAGGTCCAAGCAATAAGTTTAATCAAGGGGGTCAGGCTTTCATGGCAGGTCTCGCTGATGTCTTGAACCCCTGGTAACAAGGCCTCCCCCACAGTGGACCAGGAGGGCATGCATTGCCAGTGCTTGTCACAGTGCCTGTCACTGGAGGATCACATCCTGTCCTCTGCCTTCCCTGCAGTTCTGCTCACTCTTTATTGAAAGGGATAAGGTGCTCTGGTTTCCTCCTACAGCCCGGAAGTGATAGGTGCTAAATTGCCGAATGTTGTCCTGGGATGCGTAGATCAGAGGGATTAATGGGATTAATATGTGGGGATGGGGCCTGTTGTCAGTGCAGAATTGATGGACCGAATGGCCTCCTGCACTGAAAGAATTCTATGATTCTATATCCGTACGTTTCAGAATAACAAATGATCTGAATTGAAATATTTACCAGAGCTGTTCCTCCTGCTGGAACCTATGAAACAAAAGGTGAAGTTTCCAATGCATTGCTCAGGTTGTCAATTGGACATCTCAATGCAAATTATTGTTCAACTTTTGCCTATTCTGTTTGCTGGTAACCTCACGTTTCTCCACCAAAATCTGATTGATTTAATCATTGTTTTTTTTCTCTGCGTGAGGAACTTTACTTCACAAGACTGACCTCTATGGAAAATGGACTTCACATCATTATTGTGATGGCAATGAAATCAAAGGATTGGAGAGCTGAACTGTGGGGAGGTGGGGGGGTGGGGTGGGGGGGGGGTGGGAGTATGGGGGTGCAGGGAGGTGGGGGGGGACGCGGTGGGGAGATGTGCTGTGATTTTCAAATCTGCACATTTTCTACATTTACATCTACACCTTGTTTCAAGTTTCAGTATTTGATCTTCTGTACAATGGCACAGTGGTTAGCACTGCTGCCTCATGGACCTGGGTTCAATTCCAGCCTTGGGTCACTGTCTGCGTGGAGTCTGCATCCTCTCTCTGTGTTTTTGTGGGTTTCCTCAGGATTCTCCAGTTTCCTCCCACGGTCCAAAGATGTGTGGGTTAGGTTGATTGGCCAGGATAAATTGCTTCTTAGTGTCAGAGGGTCAATGCATGGTGTTCAATACTTGAACTAATCGAGTCTACATCAATTGGTCCCCTTCTGCACTGTAGAATACTATGATTCTATGAATATGATTCAAGTATTTTCTCCCCTAATAAAATCATATTTACAATACAATCAGAATTTCATTTAATCAACACATTTGATTCTCCACTTTGAAATTATAATACGTAAAAATCAATGAATGGTGATCTGGTAGAGTAAAGGGATTTGCATTTATACTTAATAACATTTTAACTCCAAACTCCATGACCTGGGGCTCATCTCCTCCTTCTGCAACTGGATCGTAGACTTCCTAACCCACAGACCACAATCAGTAAGGACAGTCAGCAACACCTCCTTCAGGATCATCCTCAACACCGGTGCCCCACAAGGCTGCATCCTCAGCCCCTTCTATTCCTAAGAACATATGATTTTTTTTTAACCAAATTCCCCTCCAACTTTAGTTTCAGGTTTGCTGATGAAGAGACAGAGACAGAAATGAGACAGAGAACCTGGTGAACTGGTCCGATAGCAATAATCTTTCGCTCGATGTCTGTAAAATGAAGGAGATAGTCATCGACTTCAGGAAGTGCAGTGGAGGACATGCCTCTGTCTATATCAATGGGAATGAAGTGGAAATGATCAAAAGCTTCAGCTTTCCAGGTGTGCAGATCACCAACAACCTATCCCGTTTCCTCCATGCTGAGACTTTCGTTAAGAAAGCCCCGACTCCTTCACTTTCTCAGGAAGCTAAGGAAATTTGCCATGTCTGCTAGGCTCTCACCAACTTTTACAGATACATTATAGAGAGTGTTCTTTCCAGTTGGATCACAGCTTGGTATGACTCCTGTTCTGCCCAAGACTGCAAAAAACTACAAAGGGTCGCGAAAGGAGCCCAGTGATCACAAACCATCCATCCATCGACTGACTGTCCAAACATCCCACTTCCTTAGCAAAGCAGCAACGTAATTAACAACCTGACAGACCCCAAACATTCTCTCTTCCACCTTCTTCCATCGGGAAAAAGATACAAAAGTCTGAGGTCACATACTAACCAACTCAAGAGCAGCTTCTTCCCTGCTGCCATTGGACTTTTGAATGGAAGGACCTTGTATTACGTTGATTTTTCTTCCCACCCTAGCTATGGCTGTAACGTTATATTCTGCACCCTCTCCTTTCATTCTCTGTGACCGGTATACATTCCCCCTTATCCACCTCCCCCACCCACCAGGCACATTACTGACCCCTTATCCACAACCCCACTACCCACAAACACATCACCGTCCCCCATATCCACCTCCCGACTACCCACATCACTGACCCCGTTGATGTCGTCTATATGGATTTCAGTAAGGTGTTTGACAAAGTCCCTCATGGTAGGTTGGTGGAAAAGGTTCAGGCTCATGGGATACAAGGACAGGTATCTAGATGGGTTGAAAACTGGCTTGGTAACAGGAGACAGAGAGTAGTAGTAGTCTTTTTCTAGCTGGAGGTCTGTGACTAGTGGTGTGCCTCAGGGCTCAGTACTGGGACCTTTGCTAGTTGTAATATACATAAATTACTTGGAAGAGGGATTACGTGGTGTGATCAGCAAATTTGCAGATGACACGAAGATGGCTGGACTTGCTGATAGTGATGAACAGTGTCTGGCAATACAGCAGGATATAGATAGGCTGGTACATTGGGCAGAGAAATGGCAGATGGAACTTAATCCAGATAAATGTGAGGTGATGCATTTTGGAAGAATAATGTAGGGGGGAGTTACACGATAAATGGTAGGACTATTAAGAGTATAGAAATGCAGAGGGACCCAGGGGTGCAAGTGCACAAGTCCTTGAAGGTGGCAGTACAGGTGGAGAAGGTGGTGAAGAAGGCTTATGGTATGCTTGCCTTTATAGGAAGGGGTATAGAGTATAAGAGCTGGAGTCTAATGTTGCAGTTGTCTAGAAGGTTGGTTAGACCGCATTTGGAGTATTACGTCCAGTTCTGGTCACCTTACTACCAGAAGGACGTGGAGACCCTGGAGAGAGTGCAGAGGAGGTTTACCAGGATGCTGCCTGGTATGGAAGGAGTGAGCTATGAGGAGAGATTGGGTAAATTGGGGCTGTTCTCCTTAGAAAGACGGAGAATGAGAGGAGATCTAATAGAAGTGTATAAGATCATGAAGGGGATGGATAGAGTGAACAGAGGTAAGCTTTTTCCTAGGTTGGATACAAAAGTTACGAGGGGCCACGGGCTTAGGGTGAGGGGGGGGAGGTATAACTCGGATGTTAGAGGGAGGTTTTTCACACAGAGGGTTGTGGGGGTATGGAATGCTCTGCCAAGTAGGGTGGTGGAGGCAGGCACGCTGGAGTTGTTTAAGGGATTCTTAGGTAGGCACATCAGCGGACTAGAGATGGAGGGATACAGGAGACTGTTCTAAATAAAGATCAAGAGCCTTGGTTCGTCCCTGGGAATCAATTGATTCCTATGGACCTTCCAACATATTTCATGGCTCACGTCTTATTTCTGAGCTTTTGGGGGTTCCATAAATGTCTGTCTAAGTTGTGCACGTTTATCGATGTTTTTCTGTTTTACTTCACAGGTGATTCTGTCCGCCTTGTTGACCGACAAGGAGCATACACGCGGTGGGTCGTGCGAGAGCTGCTCTTGGATGT
Source organism: Carcharhinus amblyrhynchos (assembly GCF_965287045.1). Classification (NCBI taxonomy): domain Eukaryota; kingdom Metazoa; phylum Chordata; class Chondrichthyes; order Carcharhiniformes; family Carcharhinidae; genus Carcharhinus; species Carcharhinus amblyrhynchos. The sequence continues at coordinate 36,324,769 of NC_137351.1, read as the reverse complement.
TGCTTCGAGAGTTGCCTAGTGCTTCATGTCATTAATGTACGCTTAAACTGGACCAACTGATGGGCAACATGACAGCTCAGTGACTATCACTGATTGCTGTGCAGACACATGGATTTGGGTCGGTGTCTGTGGGAGTTTGCACATTCTCCCCATGATTGTGTGGGTTTTCTCCGGGTGCTCCGGTTTCCTCCCACACCCCGGGGATGTGCTCTTAGACTGATTGGTGTAACAAATTGTCCCTAAATTAGTCTCCCCTCAATCTTCCCCAATAGGTGTAGACAAAGGTCATGGGTAGAGGAGGGCACTCATAATGGCGGCGCGGGCTCGTTGGGCCGAAGGGCCTGTTCCCCGGGCTGGGCTGTTCTTTGTTCTTTGAATTTGCCTCCACCACCACCAACAGCAGCCGATTCCACTCGCCCACCACCCTCTGAGTGAAAAACTTACCCCTGACATCTCCTCTGTACCTGCTTCCCAGCACCTTAAACCTGTGTCCTCTTGTGGCAGCCATTTCAGCCCTGGGAAAAAGCCTCTGAGAATCCACCCTAGCTATACCTCTCATCAACTTGTACAAATCAGGTCTATCAGGCCCCCTTCCATCCTTCGTCTCTCTAAGGAGAAAAGACCGAGCTACCTCAATCTATCCTCATTAGGCATGCCACCCAATCCAGGTAACATCTTTGTAAATATCCTCTGCACCCTTTCAATAGCTTCCACATCCCTCCTGTAATGAGATGACAAGAACTGAGCACAGTACTGCAAGTGGGGTCTGACCAGGGTCTTATAAATTTGCAGCATTATCTCCTGACTCCTAAACTCAATCCCTCGATTAATGAAGGCTAGTACGCCTTCTTAACCACATCCTCTACCTGTGAAGCCGACTTAAGAGTCCTATGGACCCGGACCCCAAGATCCTTCTGATCGTCCACACTGCTAAGAGTCTTACTCTTAATATTATATTCCTTCATCCCATTTGACCTGCCAAAATGGACCACTACGCATTTGTCCACGTTGAAGTCCATCTGCCACTTCTCTGCCCAGCGTTGCATCCTATCTATGTCACACTGCAACTTCTGACATCCCTCCAAACTATCCACAACACCTCTGACTTTGTTGTCAGCAGCAAACTTACCACCCATCACTCCATTTCCTCATCTAGGTCATTTATATTAATCACAAACAGCAAAGGTCCCAGAACAGATCCCTGGGGCACTCCACTGGTGACTGACCTCCATGCAGAATATGACCTATCTACAATCACTCTCTGCCTTCTGCGGACAAGCCAGTTCTGGATCCACAAAGCAACATCAGTTTGGATCCCATTCCCCCTCACTTTCTCAATAAGCTTTGCATGGGGGACCTTATCAAATGCCTTACTGAAGTCCATATAAACTGTATCCGCTGCTCGTCCTTCGCCAATGTGTTTAGTTACAGATATATTTATTCCAGATATATTTATTCTCATTCCACTATCTCCCATGATAGGTTTGGAACCCGGGTGTACAGAACATTTGCTGAGTTTCTGTATTAATAGTCTAGTGATAAAACCACCAGTCCATCACATCCACACCCTGAGGGTACACATGCTGAGTTACGTTAACCTAGCCATACCATATTATATATGTATGTGGGGCTCACGGATTGGAGAGCATGAACTGTCTCAATCAGGGAGCTCATATTCCAATAACTCCAACTGATGGTTATCGTTAAAGTCATCAACTATGTCTGTTTTTTTGTCTTTCTGTGTATCTCAGTCTCTGTCTCTGTCTCTCTCTACCTCTATCTCCATCCCTCTCTCAATGTTTCTCTCTGTCTCCTTCTTTCTCTTTGCCTCTCCTTCTGTCTCTATCCAGCCTCTCAGTCTCACTCTCCTTCTCCTGCTTCATCTCAATCTCCCTTTCTCTCTCTCTCTCTGTCCCCCTTTTACTTCTTTGTCTCCCTCTCTCTCCCTCTCTCTACCTTGCACTGTCTTTTGTTCTTGTTTTGTCTACTGCACACATTCAGTCTCACTCTTTCCCATTTGCTCCTGTCTCTGTATCTCTGTTTCTCTCTGTCTCTGATAATTTCCCTCTGCCAATCTTTTTGTCTCCCTCTCTCTCTTTTATTATATCCTCTCATCTGTCTTCCCCTGTCTCCCTTTCTTATTCCCTATCCAAATTCCTTGCTATTTTCCCCACCCACTATCCCTGTCTCTTACTCATTGAGTGTCTCTCTGTTTCTATCTCTGCCTCTCTCTTTCTCTCTATCTCCCCCCCTCTCCCTCTTTTGCTCAGTCTCTCTGTTTTTATTTCCCTGTATCTGTTAGAAACTCTTTCAAACTCTGTTGCTCTTGATGTTTTTTTCACTTTCCTCTGTCAATATCTGCCTCTCTATCACTGTCACTGTTGCTATCACTGCCATTTCTCTCTCTATCTGTCACTATTTCTGTCTCTATTTGTTATTTGAATATAAAAGTAGGGAGGTCTTGCTGCGGCTGTATAGGGCATTGGTGAGGCTGCAGCTGGAGTACTGTGTGCAGTTTTGGGCGCCGTACTTATGCAAGGATATTTTGGCCTTGGAGGGAGTGCAGAGGAGGTTTACTAGGCTGATGCCGGAGTTGAGGGGGTTGAGCTATGAGAGGCTGAATAGATTAGGCTTGTACTCGTTAGAGTTTAGAAGAATGAGGGGAGATCTCATTGAGACGTATAAGATGATGAATGGGATGGATAGGATAGAGGTGGAGAGACTCTTCCCGCTCAGAAAGGATAGTAGGACTAGGGGGCATAGCCTCAAGATAAAGGGGGGGCGGTTTAGAAAAGAGTTGAGGAGGAACTTCTTCACTCAAAGGGTGGTGAATCCCTGGAATTCTCTGCCCGTTGAAGTGGTGGAGGCTGCCTCGCTAAATATATTTAAGACGCGGGTTGATGGGTTTTTGATAAGAGAGGGGATTAAGGGTTATGGGGAGAGGGCGGGAATGTGGAACTGAGCCACGACAGATCAGCCATGATCTTATTGAATGGCGGGGCAGGCTCGAAGGGCTAGTTGGCCTACTCCTGCTCCTATTTCTTATGTTCTTATGTTCTTATTTGCAGTTTGAATGACCAAAAGAAAGAGACAAGGATTTTGTGGTTGTAGTTTCTCTCAGACTTTAATGAGTTGAATAATTGCAGTAAGGGGACGTTTCAAAAGATGTTTCAGCTGCTGTCTGAGGTGAGTTTGTGTCACAGCATAGATGGCAGTGTTTGTGCAGCAACTTGTCAGTTGCAGCATGAAGCTGAATTCCATGACAAAGATACCTAATGAGAACGATTGATAGCCCAAATCATACATCCGCCTCCATATCGAATAAAACATAAATGTCGACCATAAAAGGATGAAATTGGCTGAAATAACAAACAGTAAAATGATGGATTTTCTTCAACTCTCCATCTCTGGGTCTCTGTGATTCTCCCCACTGCTGTGAGCCCGGAGTCTCCTGCGAGCTCTGCTGCTCACTAAAATGTGTCTGACAGTGAAAGCATTGAGCAGCAGAATCAGAACGAATGGGATGCACGGGGTTAGTATGTAGTGGATAAACTCGATTGTTCCCCAGACTGGAGAGAACAAAACTTCCCATTCAACATAACAAAACCAGGGGTCGTTCACCAGCCAATATCCATATGAAAACATAAAATACCAGAAAATGTTCTTTAAACAGCTCAGCACCGTCACTGTTCCCAGAACCACAGTCGCTGATTTCTCACTGCAATATTTACTTTTCAGCTTGGGGCAGCAAATGGCCACAAATCAATCAAAGGTGAAAGTGACGGTGAACCAGACAGAACAGTCAGTGGCTGCATAAAGCAGGACGGCGTGGATGTTACACACGGGGACCGAGTGCAGGAATTCAAACTGTTCCCGATAAACAACGGGAATGTGTCTCAATGTCAGGTCGAGGATAATGACCAGCAGATCCCCCACTGACATGGCCACCAGGTAACAAGTGACACATTTGGACAGACTAAAGTTTCTGCACATCAATATCACAATTGTGATTATGTTCGCTGTCAGGAAGAGAAATAAACAGTAAAATTAAATATGATTCAGGGAAGAAGTTACTATTTAGACTGAAGAGGTTTTGAAATAAAACAAAACAAATTTACTTCCATACAAAGTCAATTAAAACTCTTATTTTAAACTAACACGTCTTCTGAAGTGTGAGAGCAAATTAGAGCATCTGGAGGAAACCCACGCGTTCACAGGGAGAAGGTGCAGACTCCACACAGACAGTGACCTGGAGTGGAACCTGGTCCCTGTGAGGCAGCAGTACTAACCACCGTGCCACCATGCTGCATCGCAGTGGCCACACAATTCTCAACATCTGGCAGGGAATTTTCCACAGTGTTCTCAAAATTGACCCTCACTCAGGTAATCGCCCCACGAACTTGTGGGGGGTGGGAGTGGGGGGGGAGTCATTAAGAAGGCTGAAGGAGTAAACAATGACAGAAAATCAGGGTGGAGTCCTGTAGGTGGTAATCTGTCATTTCTCAGACAGTTTACTGACAACTCCTGTAACAGAACCGCTACCAAACAGACCTGCTGTCACCCTTTCCCCTGGACAATACTAACTATGTGCAGAGAGAGAGACAGACTGCACACTGGGAGGACATCCTGGCATTCACACAACCCTGGGAGAAACAGTAATCAGTTACAATCTCACCCTCGATTAGCACAGAACACAAGCACCAGTGTTTGTTTCCAACACTGGGAGAAAGTTGCTTGTGAATAGCAACTGTCCAAAGTACCCAATCCATTCGCTTCTATCCCAGTGTGTCGACTGGACGTCTGGAACTCAGTGACTCCTCTCCAGGCTGAAAAATCCAAACAAAGCCTGGTACCAAAGGGACACCAGGCAACAGACACACATTCAAAGAACAAAATCAGCCTGGGAAACAGGCCCTTCGGCCCAACGAGCCCACGCCACCATCTCAACACCACCAGTCCCCCTCTCCACCCACGACCCCTGTCTAATGTTTTATGGCCATCCAGATTGAGGGAAACTGATTTAGGGACAATTTATTCCTGCCAATCAGCCTAACAGCACATCCCCGGGGTGTGGGAGGAAACCGGAGCACCCGGAGAAAACCCACGCAAGCACGGGGAGAATGCGCAAACTCCCACAGACACCGGCCCAAATCCATGTGTCTGGCACAGCAATCAGTGATAGTCACTGAGCTGTCGTCTTGCCCAGTATCTGGTCCAGTTTAGGCACACACTAACGACATGAAGCACTAGGCCAATCTCGAACAACCAAGAGCAGCCCCAGTACGACCCATCGTGTGTATGCCCCTCGTTGGACACGAGGTGGACCGACTTAAAACCTGTGAACGAAAAGAGAAAAAACATTATTATCATACTATACCCATTTACATTACCAGGGACGCCCCAATGCTAATGACCCTTATTTAAAAGGATCTCCTAGATCCACCCATCTCCAACTCACTCATGTGCCTGTCTAAGTTACTCTTAAAGGACTCTAGCGTGTTTGCCTCCACCACCTTACTTGGCAGAGCATTCCATACCCCCACTACCCTCTGTGTGAAAAACCTCCCTCTAATATCTGTGTTGTACCTCTCCCCCCTCACCTTAAGTCCATGGCCCCTTGTCCTACGTGTCTCTATTATAGGAAATAGCTTACCTCTGTTTACTCTATCTATACCCTTCATAATCTTATATACCTCTATTAGATCCCCCCTCAGTCGCCGTCTTTCAAGGGAAAAGAGCCTCAATTTCTTCAATCTTTCCTCATACCCTAGTCCTTCCATACCAGGCAACATCCTGGTAAACCTCCTCTGCACTCTCTCCAGAGTCTCCACGTCCTTCCGGTAGTAAGGCGACCAGAACTGGACGCAGTACTCCAAATGCAGCCAAACCAACGTTCTGTACAACTGCAACATTAGACTCCAGCTCTTATATTCTATACCCCTTCCTATAAAGGCTAACATCCCATAGGCTTTCTTCACCACACTCTCCACTTGCACTGCCACCTTCAAAGACTTGTGCACTTGCACCCCCAAGTCTCGCTGCATTTCTATACTCAGATTCTATATTCAGAGTTGCAGCAGGCAACCCATACCCCTTCCCCATCCCCCACAATCTCGTGCAATATGGCATTGAAGCCCACATCCCTATCTGAACAATCACAGGCTGAGTGAGGACCGGATCCCTTAGCTTCTCACCGAATGCATGCTGAGTGGACAACCCATCTACCACCAATGAAGTGCAGTCGCAGTGGGCCCCCCTCTCAAATGGGTCAGTCCAGTCCCCCTGGGCCAATACACGTTCAGGCCCCACACTTTCAGTTGCCACCTCTACAAGAAACACTGTCATAGGCCCCGCCCCTTTAGACCCCACCATTGGAACTGCTTGGTTGGCAGTGCCAGGCTGATACAGCCAGGTAGCCACTGCCAACGGGGTACTCGCTCTTGTCATCAAACTTGCCCAGTTTCCTCATTGTTTGGTTTCTGCTAGCAAGACCATCACAACTGGTCCCCATTCATGTGAACTCGCTGTTTACCTCACAGGGAAGAACCTCTCCCGATGATGCTGCGAAGGCAAGCGGGCTCCGACAACTGCATTCCAGGCTCGCTGAGGTCATTGAAATTAGTTCTAAAATAAATGATAAATGTATATAATTCATTCAGCTACTTGCCCGAAGTGTGCGGGAGGCTGAATCCGCCGCGTATCTGTTACCGTTCAGGCTGAAAGAGGCCAGAAACGAGGCTCAGACCTGATTTCGAAGCTTTCTTGGGCATGTACCTATTTACCACACCCATCAATGGCAGTGAATAATGGTAAACTCCCCCCTTGTGTGTGTGTGTGTGGGTGCGTGTGCACTCGCACATGTGTGTTTGTGTGTGTGTGTGCATGTTCGTGCGTGCCTGTGTCTGTGTCCATCTGTCTCTATTGTCTCTTTCTATATGTGTGTGTCCATGAGTGAGAGAGTACAGTACACGTGTGCCTAAATGTGCATGGTTCTTTCGGTGTTGCAGCGTTTTTGAGAATTCTTGTATGATGTGTGAGGGGAAGTGAGCGCGTAAAGGTGATGATTCCTGTGCACTAATTTATATGTGCAAGCGTGCGACTGGGTTTGTGTTCCTGTGACTGTCAAAGAGTTAGTTGTGACACGATGGTTAGCACTGATGCCTCACAGCACCAGGGACCCGTGTAGATCATCAGCCATTAACTGTGCAGAATCTGCACCTTCTCCCTGTGACTGTGTGGGCTTCCTCTGTGTGATAGGAGACAGAGGGTGGTGGTTGATGGTAAGTATTCGTCATGGAGTTCAGTTACGAGTGGTGTGCCTCAGGGATCTGTTTTGGGGCCACTGTTGTTTGTAATTTTTATAAATGATCTGGATGAGGGTATAGTTGGGTGGATCAGTAAATTTGCTGATGACACCAAAGTCGGAGGTGTGGTAGTGAGGAGGGGTGTCATAGTTTACAGAGAGACTTGGACAAGTTGCAGAGCTGGGCCGAGAGGTGGCAGATGGAGTTTAATGCGGAAAAATGTGAGGTAATTCACTTTGGCAGGAATAACAGATGTGTAGAGTATAGGGCTAACGGTAGGACTCTGAATAGTGTGGATGAACAGAGGGATCTAGGTGTATGTGTACATAGATCCCTGAAAGTTGGGAATCAAGTAGATAAGGTTGTTAGGAAGGCATACGGTGTCTTGGCGTTTATTGGTAGAGGGATTGAATTTAGGAGCCGCAGCGTCATGTTGCAACTGTACACAACTCTGGTGCGGCCGCACCACTGGTTAGCACTGCTGTCTCACAGGGACATGGTGGCACAGTGGTTAGCACTGCTGTCTCACAGGGACACGGTGACACAGTGGTTTGCACTGCTGTATCACAGGGACACAGTGGCACAGTGGTTAGCACTGCTGTGTCACAGGGACACGGTGACACAGTGGTTAGCACTGCTGTCTCACAGGGACACGGTGACACAGTGGTTAGCACTGCTGTCTCACGGGGACACGGTGACACAGTGGTTAGCACTGCTGTCTCACAGTATCACGGTGACACAGTGGTTAGCACTGCTGTCTCACAGGGACACAGTGACACAGTGGTTAGCACTGCTGTCTCACAGTATCACGGTGACACAATGGTTACTACTGCTGTCTCACAGGGACACGGTGACACAGTGGTTAGCACTGCTGTCTCACAGGGACATGGTGACACAGTGGTTAGTACTGCTGTCTCACAGGGACACGGTGACACAGTGGTTAGCACTGCTGTCTCACAGGGACACGGTGACACAGTGTTTAGCACTGCTGTCTGACAGGGACATGGTGGTACAATGGTTCGCACTGCTGCCTCACAGGGACACGGTGGCACAGTGGTTAGTACTGCTGTCTCACAGGGACACGGTGGTACAGTGGTTCGCACTGCTGCCTCACAGGGACATGGTGACACAGTGGTTAGCACTGCTGCCTCACAGGGACATGGTGACACAGTGGTTAGCACTGCTGCCTCACAGGGACATGGTGACACAGTGGTTAGCACTGCTGCCTCACAGGGACACCGTGACACAGTGGTTAGCACTGCTGCCTCACAGTATCACGGTGACACAGAGGTTCGCACTGCTGTCTCACAGGGACACGGTGACACAGTGGTTAGCACTGCTGTCTCACACTGACACGGTGACACAGTGGTCAGCTCTGCTGTCTCACACTGACACGGTGACACAGTGGTTAGCACTACTGTCTCACAGGGACACGGTGGCACAGTGGTTAGCACTGCTGTCTCACACTGACACGGTGACACAGTGGTCAGCTCTGCTGTCTCACACTGACACGGTGACACAGTGGTTAGCACTGCTGTCTCACACTGACACGGTGACACAGTGGTTAGCACTGATGTCTCACAGGTACACGGTCACACAGTGGTTAGCACTGCTGTCTCACAGGGACACGGTGACACAGTGGTTAGCACTGCTGTCTCACAGGGACACGGTCACACAGTGGTTAGCACTGCTGTCTCACAGGGACACGGTGACACAGTGGTTCGCACTGCTGTCTCACAGGGACATGGTGACACAGTGCTTAGCACTGCTGTCTCACAGTATCACGGTGACACAGTGGTTAGCACTGCTGTCTCACAGGGACATGGTGACACAGTGGTCAGCACTGCTGTCTCACAAGGACACGGTGACAGTGGTTAGCACTGCTGTCACACAGGGACATGGTGACACAGTGGTTAGCACTGCTGTCTCACAGGGACATGGTGACACAGTGGTTAGCACTGCAGTCTCACAGGGACACGGTGACACAGTGGTTAGCACTGCTGTCTCACAGGGACACGGTGACACAGTGGTTAGCACTGCTGTCTCACAGGGACACGGTGACACAGTGGTTAGCACTGCTGTCTCACAGGGACACGGTGACACAGTGGTTAGCACTGCTGTCTCACAGGGACACGGTGACACAGTGGTTACCACTGCTGTCTCACAGGGACACGGTGACACAGTGGTTACCACTGCTGTCTCACAGGGACACGGTGACACAGTGGTTACCACTGCTGTCTCACAGGGACACGGTGACACAGTGGTTACCACTGCTGTCTCACAGGGACACGGTGACACAGTGGTTACCACTGCTGTCTCACAGGGACACGGTGACACAGTGGTTACCACTGCTGTCTCAGAGGGACACGGTGACACAGTGGTTACCACTGCTGTCTCACAGGGACACGGTGACACAGTGGTTACCACTGCTGTCTCACAGGGACACGGTGACACAGTGGTTAGTACTGCTGTCTCACAGGGACACGGTCACACAGTGGTTAGCACTGCTGTCTCACAGGGACACGGTGACACAGTGGTTCGCACTGCTGCCTCACAGGGACAAGGAGACACAGTGGTTAGCACTGCTGTCTCACAGGGACACGGTGACACATTGGTTAGCACTGCTGTCTCACAGGGACACGGCGACACAGTGGTTAGTACTGCTGCCTCACAGGAACACGGTGAAACAGTGGTTAGCACTGCTGTCTCACAGGGACACGGTGACACAGTGGTTAGCACTGCTGTCTCACAGGGACACGGTGGCACAGTGGTTAGCACTGCTGTCTCACAGGGACACGGTGATACAGTAGTTAGCACTGCTGTCTCACAGGGATATGGTGGCACAGTGGTTAGCACTGCTGTCTCACAGGGACACGGTGATACAGTAGTTAGCACCGATGTCTCACAGGGATATGGTGGCACAGTGGTTAGCACTGCTGTCTCACAGGGACACGGTGACACAGTGGTTAGCACTGCTGTCTCACAGTGACACGGTCACACTGTGGTTAGCACTGCTGTCTCACAGTGACACGGTGATACAGTGGTTAGCACTGGTGTCTCACAGGGACACGGTGGCACAGTGGTTAGCACTGCTATCTCACGGGGACACGGTGATACAGTGGTTAGTACTGCTGTCTCACAGGGACACGGTGACACAGTGGTTAGCACTGCTGTCTCACAGGGACACGGTGACACAGTGGTTAGCACAGCTGTCTCACAGGGACATGGTGACACAGTGGTTAGCACTGCTGCCTCACAGGGACACGGTGACACAGTGGTTAGCACTGCTGTCTCACAGGGACACGGTGACACAGTGGTTAGCACTGCTGTCTCACAGGGACACGGTGACACAGTGGTTAGCACTGCTGTGTCACAGGGACACGGTGACACAGTGGTTCGCACTGCTGTGTCACAGGGACACGGTGATACAGTGGTTAGCACTGCTGTGTCACAGGGACACGGTGACACAGTGGTTAGCACAGCTGTCTCACAGGGACACGGTGACACAGTGGTTAGCACGTCTGTCTCACAGGGACACGGTGGCACAGTGGTTAGTACTTCTGTCTGACAGGGTCACGGTGACACAGTGGTTAGCACTGCTGTCTCACAGGGACACGGTGGCACAGTGGTTAACACTGCTGTCTCACAGGGACACGGTGATACATTGGTTAGTACTGCTGTCTCACAGGGACACGGTGGCACAGTGGTTAGTACTTCTGTCTGACAGGGACACGGTGGCACAGTGGTTAGTACTTCTGTCTGACAGGGTCACGGTGACACAGTGGTTAGCACTGCTGTCTCACAGGGACACGGTGGCACAGTGGTTAACACTGCTGTCTCACAGGGACACGGTGACACAGTGGTTAACACTGCTGTCTCACAGGGACACGGTCACACAGTGGTTAGCACTGCTGTCTCACAGGGACACGGTCACACAGTGGTTAGTCCTGCTGTCTCACAGGGACACTGTGACACAGTGGTTAGCACTTCTGTCTCACAGGGACACGGTGACACAGTCGTTAGTACTGCTGTCTCACAGGGACATGGTGACACAGTGGTTAGCACTTCTGTCTCATAGAACATAGAACACTACAGCACAAACAGGCCCTTCGGCCCACAAGTTGCGCCGACCACATCACCTACCAACCTACAGACCTATCTATAACCCTCAATCTCATTAAACCCCATATACTCATCCAGAAGTCTTTTAAAAGACCCCAGCGAGTTCGCCTCCACCACCACTGACGGCAGCCGATTCCATTCACTCACCACCCTCTGAGTGAAAAACTTACCCCTAACATCACTTCTGAACCTCCCTCCCTGCACCTTAAATCTGTGTCCTCTCGTAGCGACCATTTCAAACCGGGGAAATAGCCTCTGAGAGTCCACCCTATCTATTCCTCTCAACATTTTATAAACTTCTATCAGGTCGCCTCTCAACCTTCGTCTCTCCAGGGAAAAGAGTCCCAGCTCCCTCAACCTAACTTCATAAGGCATGCCTCCCAGTCCAGGCAACATCCTTGTAAATCTCCTCTGCACCCTTTCAATAGCTTCTACATCTTTCCTATAGTGAGGCGACCAGAACTGCGCACAATACTCCAAATGAGGCCTGACAAGGGTCTTATAAAGTTCCAGCATTACCTCCCGACTCCTAAACTCAATCCCTCGATTAATGAAGGCCAGTACACCATACGCCTTCTTGACCACCTCCTCCACCTGCGAGGCCGATTTAAGAGTCCTGTGGACCCGGACCCCAAGATCCTTCTGCTCCTCAACACTACTCAGACTTCTGCCCTTAATAGTGTACTCGTTCATCCCGTTGGTTCTGCCAAAATGGACGACAACACATTTATCCGCGTTGAAGTCCATCTGCCACTTCTCCGCCCAGTCCTGCATCCTATCTATGTCCTGCTGCAACTTTTGCCATCCTTCCAGATCATCCACAACACCACCGACCTTCGTGTCATCAGCGAACTTACTTACCCATCCCTCCACTTCCTCATCCAGGTCATTTATGAAAATGACAAACAACAAGGGTCCCAGAACAGATCCTTGAGGCACTCCGCTGGTGACTGACCTCCATTCAGAAAAAGCCCCATCCACAACCACTCTCTGCCTTCTGCAGGCAAGCCAGTTCTGGATCCACAAGGCCAAAGGCCCTTGGATCCCATGCCCTCTCACCTTCTCAAGAAGTCTTGCATGGGGGACCTTATCAAACGCCTTGCTGAAGTCCATGTACACTACGTCCACGGCACTTCCTTCGTCAATGTGTTCAGTCACATTATCGAAGAACTCAACTAGGCTTGTAAGGCACGACCTGCCCTTGACAAATCCATGCTGACTATTCCTGATCATGTCAAACCTCTCCAAATGTTCGTAAATCTTGTCCCTCAGAAGCCTCTCCATCAGCTTACCAACCACTGAGGTCAGACTCACCGGTCGGTAATTTCCCGGGCTATCTCTGTTCCCTTTCTTAAAAATAGGAACTACATCCGCAATCCTCCAATCCTCTGGAACCTCTCCCGTCTCCATTGACGACGCAAAGATCATCGCCAGGGGCTCTGCAATCTCTTCCCTCGCCTCCCACAGTATCCTGGGGTACATCCCATCTGGTCCCGGCGACTTATCTACCTTGATAGAATTCAAAAGTTCCAACACATCCTCCTCCTTAATATTCACGTACTCAATCCTTTCCATCTGCTGCAAATCCATAACAAAATCTCCCAGATCGGCTTCCACCGTGAATACTGAGGCGAAGTACTCGTTAAGCACCTCCGCCATTTCTTCTGGTTCCACACAAACCTTTCCCCCCTCACCTTTTATCGGTCCTATCCCTTCTCTTCTTATCCTTTTACCTTTCACATATTTATAGAAGGCCTTGGGATTCTCCTTAATCTTACTCGCCAAGGTCTTCTCATGACCCCTTCTGGCTCTCCTAATTTCCCTTTTAAGTTCCCTCCTACAGTCCTTATACTCTTCAAGATCTTTAACATCTCCTAATTCCCTGAACCTCTTGTACACCTTCCTTTTCTTCCTGACTAGGTTCAACACAGCCTTTGTGCACCACGGTTCCCTCGACCCACCAAACCCACCTCGTCTCATCGGAACGTTGTCATTCAGAGCTCTAGACACACATTCCTTGAATATCTGCCACCTTCCTTCGGTACTTTTCCCTAAGAACGCCTCCTTCCAGTTTATTTGTCCAAGTAACTTCCTGACTTCTTCGTATCTCCCCTTACCCCAGACAAACACCTTCCTAGCCTGCCTGATCCTATCTCGTTCCAACGCAATTGTGAAGGAGATAGAATTATGGTCACCATATCCAAGATGCTCTCCTACCGAAAGATCCATCACCTGCCCTGGTTCATTCGCCAGTACCAGGTCAAGTACAGCCTCTCCCCTCGTAGGCTTGTCCACATACTGCGTCAGGAAACCCTCCTGAACACACCTAACAAACTCCTCCCCATCCAAACCCCTTACCCTAGGGATATTCCAGTCGATGTTTGGGAAATTGAAGTCTCCCATCACGACAACTCTGTTATTAATACATCTCTCCAGAATCTGTTTCCCTATTTGCACTTCAACTTCCCTGTCACTATTGGGCGGCCTATAGATTACACCCAGCAAAGTTTTTGACCCTTTGCTGTTCCTAACTTCCACCCACAGAGATTCTGTAGACAATCCCTCCACGACATCCTCTTTCTCTGTAGCCATGACACTATCCCTGATCAACAGTGCCACGCCACCACCCCTTCTGCCACCCTCCCTGTCCTTCCTGAAGCACCTGAAGCCTGGCACCTGAAGTACCCAGTCCTGTCCCTGAGACATCCAAGTCTCCGTAATGGCCACCACATCACAATCCCAAACAGCTATCCACGCCCTAAGCTCATCTACCTTATTCACTACACTCCTTGCATTAAAATATATACACTTCAGCCCCTCAGTCTGGGCATTTCCCATCTCCACCACCTGTCTAACCTCCCTCGCATACTGCCTGCGGTCCTCCCCTACCTGGGAGCGAACCTCCTCCGTCCCAGTTTCCCCAACACAGTTCCCTCCCCCCATCCTCTCTAGTTTAAAGTCCCCCTGGTAGCCTTAGCCAGTCTTCCCGCCAAGATACTAGTCCCCCTGGTATTTAAGTGCCACCCGTCCCTACTATAGAGGTCCCACCTACCCCTAAAGAGGTCCCAGTGATCTAGGAACCGAAATCCCTGCCCTCTACACCAGTCCCTCAGCCACGCATTCACCCTCCACCTCATTTCATTTCTTCCCTTATTCTCCCTTGGCACAGGCAGCAATCCTGAGATTACTACCTTCGCTTTTCTCTTCCTCAGCTGCCTACCCAGTTCCCTATAGTCCTTTTTCACAAGTGCCTCCCTCTTCTTACCTACATCAGTAGTACCTATATGTACTACTACCTCCGGTTCCTTACCCTCCCCTTTCAGGATGTCTGGGACCCGCCCAGAGACATCCTGGATCCCAGCCCCAGGGAGACAAACCACCATCCGCGACTCCCTTCTACGTCCACAAAAACGCCTGTCTGCGCCCCTCACTGTGGAGTCCCCTATTAATACTACCTTTCTGCTTCCCTTTTTGATTTTTTGGCTCACTGGCTCAGCTCCAGAGAGCTGGCCATCGCTTCCTCCCTCAGATGAGCTGTCCCCCCCAGTAGTACTCAGGCCGGAGTACTTATTTTGAAGGGGGACATCCACCGGAGTGCTCCCCATCACCCGTGTTTTCCCCTTCCTAATGGTAACCCAAGTGCCCTCATCCCGTTGCCCTGGTGTGACTACTTGCTGATAGCTCCTATCTATAACCTCCTCACTCTCCCTAACTAGCTGAAGGTCCTCGAGCTGCATTTGCAGCTCCTTAACCTGGTTCCGTAGGGTCTGCAGCTCCACACACCGAGCACAGGTGTGGATGTCTGGCAGGCCAGGAGCCTCCAAGACCTCCCACATGTTGCATTGGCAACAACATACAGGTCTCACACTCATATTTACCCCTTATAGCAACCCAAAGGGAAAAAGGAAAAAAAAACTTACAACTTACCTTATCTCTTTGGCCCTGTGAGCCAAAGCACTTACAGCACACACAAATACAAAAGCAGTCTTACCAGCTCTCAGACAGAGCCCCTCTCTCTCTCTCTTTTTTTTTAGGTTAGGGGAGGGGGGAGGGCTGGGATACTCTACCCGTGTAGAGTATCGGGAATCCCCTCCGGTCTAATTTATAGTCGGGTAAAAAAAAACGCGACCCGAGTGCCCTCGCAACTACTTCCGGGGTCAAACCGGGGTCAAACTTAAAAAAAACAATCAAAAAAAACCCACTAAAAAATAAAGTCTCACAGGGACACGGTGACACAGTCGTTAGCACTACTGTCTCACAGGGACACGGTGACACAGTGGTTAGCACTGCTGTCTCACAGGGACAAGGTGACACAGTGGTTAGCACTACTGTCTCACAGGGACACGGTGACACAGTGGTTAGCACTGCTGTCTCACAGGGACACGGTGATACAGTGGTTAGCACTGCTGTCTCACAGGGACACGGTGATACAGTGGTTAGCACTGCTGTCTCACAGTATCACGGTGACACAGTGGTTAGCACTGCTGTCTCACAGGGACACGGTGACACAGTGGTTAGCACTGCTGTCTCACAGGGACACGGTGACACAGTGGTTAGCACTGCTGTCTCACAGGGACACGGTGACACAGTGGTTAGCACTGCTGTCTCACAGGGACACGGTGATACAGTGGTTAGCACTGCTGTCTCACAGGGACAAGGTGACACAGTGGTTAGCACTGCTGTCTCACAGTATCACGGTGACACAGTGGTTAGCACTGCTGTCTCACAGGGACACGGTGACACAGTGGTTAGCACTGCTGTCTCACAGGGACACGGTGATACAGTGGTTAGCACTGCTGTCTCACAGGGACACGGTGATACAGTGGTTAGCACTGCTGTCTCACAGGGACAAGGTGACACAGTGGTTAGCTCTGCTGTCTCACAGGGACACGGTGACACAGTGGTTAGCACTGCTGTCTCACAGGGACACGGTGACACAGTGGTTAGCACTGCTGTCTCACAGGGACATGGTGATACAGTGGTTAGCACTGCTGTCTCACAGGGACACGGTGATACAGTGGTTAGCACTGCTGTCTCACAGGGACACGGTGATACAGTGGTTAGCACTGCTGTCTCACAGGGACAAGGTGACACAGTGGTTTGCACTGCTGTCTCACAGGGACACGGTGATACAGTGGTTAGCACTGCTGTCTCACAGGGACACGGTGATACAGTGGTTAGCACTGCTGTCTCACAGGGACAAGGTGACACAGTGGTTAGCACTGCTGTCTCACAGGGACACGGTGATACAGTGGTTAGCACTGCTGTCTCACAGGGACACGGTGATACAGTGGTTAGCACTGCTGTCTCAGAGGGACACGGTCACACAGTGGTTAGCACTGCTGTCTCACAGGGACACGGTGACACAGTGGTTAGCACTGCTGTCTCACAGGGACACGGTGATACAGTGGTTAGCACTGCTGTCTCACAGGGACACGGTGACACAGTGGTTAGCACTGATGTCTCACAGGGACACGGTGATACAGTGGTTAGCACTGCTGTCTCACAGGGACAAGGTGACACAGTGGTTAGCACTGATGTCTCACAGGGACACGGTGATACAGTGGTTAGCACTGCTGTCTCACAGGGACACGGTGATACAGTGGTTAGCACTGCTGTCTCACAGGGACAAGGTGACACAGTGGTTAGCACTGATGTCTCACAGGGACACGGTGATACAGTGGTTAGCACTGCTGTCTCACAGGGACAAGGTGACACAGTGGTTAGCACTGCTGTCTCACAGGGACACGGTGATACAGTGGTTAGCACTGCTGTCTCACAGGGACACGGTGACACAGTGGTTAGCACTGCTGACCCACAGGGACACGGTGACACAGTGGTTAGCACTGCTGTCTCACAGGGACACGGTGACACAGTGGTTAGCACTGCTGTCTCACAGGGACACGGTGATACAGTGGTTAGCACTGCTGTCTCACAGGGACACGGTGACACAGTGGTTAGCACTGATGTCTCACAGGGACACGGTGATACAGTGGTTAGCACTGCTGTCTCACAGGGACAAGGTGACACAGTGGTTAGCACTGATGTCTCACAGGGACACGGTGATACAGTGGTTAGCACTGCTGTCTCACAGGGACAAGGTGACACAGTGGTTAGCACTGCTGTCTCACAGGGACACGGTGATACAGTGGTTAGCACTGCTGTCTCACAGGGACGCGGTGACACAGTGGTTAGCACTGCTGTCCCACAGGGACATGGTGACACAGTGGTTAGCACTGATGTCTCACAGGGACACGGTGATACAGTGGTTAGCACTGCTGTCTCACAGGGACAAGGTGACACAGTGGTTAGCACTGCTGTCTCACAGGGACACGGTGATACAGTGGTTAGCACTGCTGTCTCACAGGGACACGGTGACACAGTGGTTAGCACTGCTGTCCCACAGGGACATGGTGACACAGTGGTTAGCACTGCAGTCTCACAGGGACACGGTGACACAGTGGTTAGCACTGCTGTCTCACAGGGACACGGTGACACAGTCGTTAGCACTGCTGTCTCACAGGGACACGGTGATACAGTGGTTAGCACTGCTGTCTCACAGGGACACGGTGACACAGTCGTTAGCACTGCTGTCTCACAGGGACACGGTCACGCAGTGGTTAGCACTGCTGTCTGACAGGGACATGGTGATACATTGGTTAACACTGCTGTCTCACAGGGACACGGTGACACAGTGGTTAGCACTGCTGTCTCACAGGGACACGGTGATACAGTGGTTCGCACTGCTGTCTCACAGTATCACGGTGACACAGTGGTTAGCACTGCTGTCTCACAGGGACACGGTGATACAGTGGTTAGCACTGCGGTTTCACAGGGATACGGTGACACAGTAGTTAGCACTGCTGTCTCACAGGGATACGGTGACACAGTAGTTAGCACTGCTGTCTCACAGGGACTCAATAACACAGTGGTTAGCACTGCTGTCTCACAGGGACACGGTGGCACAACCGTTAGCACTGCTGTCTCACAGTGACACGGTCACACAGTGATTTGCCCTGCTGTGTCACAGGGACACCGTGACACAGTGGTTAGCACTGGTGTCTCACAGGGACACGGTGGCACAGTGGTTAGCACTGCTGTCTCACGGGGACACGGTGATACAGTGGTTAGTACTGCTGTCTCACAGGGACACGGTGACACGGTGGTTTGCACTGCTGTCTCACAGTATCACGGTGACACAGTGGTTAGCACTGCTGTCTCACAGGGACACGGTGATACAGTGGTTAGTACTGCTGTCTCACAGGGACACGGTGACACAGTGGTTAGCACTGCTGTCTCACAGGGACACGGTGACACATTGGTTAGCACTGCTGTCTCACAGGGACACGGCGACACAGTGGTTAGCACTGCTGTCTCACAGGGACACGGTGGCACAGTGGTTAGCACTGCTGTCTCACAGGGACACGGTGGCACAGTGGTTAGCACTGATGTCTCACAGGGACACGGTGATACAGTAGTTAGCACTGCTGTCTCACAGGGATATGGTGGCACAGTGGTTAGCACTGCTGACTCACAGGGACACGGTGACACAGTCGTTAGCACTGCTGTCTCACGGGGACACGGTGATACAGTGGTTAGTACTGCTGCCTCACAGGGACACGGTGACACGGTGGTTTGCACTGCTGTCTCACAGTATCACGGTGACACAGTGGTTAGCACTGCTGTCTCACAGGGACACGGTGACACAGTGGTTAGCACTGCTGTCTCACAGGGACACGGTGACACAGTGGTTAGCACTGCTGTCTCACAGGGACACGGTGGCACAGTGGTTAACACTGCTGTCTCACAGGGACACGGTGATACAGTGGTTAGCACTGCTGTCTCACAGTATCACGGTGACACAGTGGTTAGCACTGCTGTCTCACAGGGACACGGTGACACAGTGGTTAGCACTGCTGTCTCACAGGGACACGGTGACACAGTGGTTAGCACTTCTGTCTCACAGGGACACCGTGACACAGTGGTTAGTACTGCTGTCTCACAGGGACACGGTGACACAGTGGTTAGCACTGCTGTCTCACAGGGACACGGTGACACAGTCGTTAGCACTGCTGTCTCACAGGGACACGGTGAAACAGTGGTTAGCACTGATGTCTCACAGGGACACGGTGACACAGTCGTTAGCACTGCTGTCTCACAGGGACACGGTGACACAGTGGTTAGCACTGCTGTCTCACAGGGACACGGTGACACAGTGGTTAGCACTGCTGTCTCACAGGGACACGGTGGCACAGTGGTTAACACTGCTGTCTCACAGGGACACGGTGATACAGTGGTTAGCACTGCTGTCTCACAGTATCACGGTGACACAGTGGTTAGCACTGCTGTCTCACAGGGACACGGTGACACAGTGGTTAGCACTGCTGTCTCACAGGGACACGGTGACACAGTGGTTAGCACTTCTGTCTCACAGGGACACCGTGACACAGTGGTTAGTACTGCTGTCTCACAGGGACACGGTGACACAGTGGTTAGCACTGCTGTCTCACAGGGACACGGTGACACAGTCGTTAGCACTGCTGTCTCACAGGGACACGGTGAAACAGTGGTTAGCACTGATGTCTCACAGGGACACGGTGACACAGTCGTTAGCACTGCTGTCTCACAGGGACACGGTGACACAGTGGTTAGCACTGATGTCTCACAGGGACACGGTCACACAGTGGTCAGCACTGCTGTCTCACAGGGACATGGTGACACAGTCGTTAGCACTGCTGTCTCACAGAGACACGGTGACACAGTGGTTAGCACTGCTGTCTCACAGGGACACGGTGACACAGTCGTTAGCACTGCTGTCTCACAGGGACACGGTGATACAGTGGTTAGTACTGCTGTCTCACAGGGACACGGTGACACAGTGGTTAGCACTGCTGTCTCACAGGGACACGGTGACACAGTCGTTAGCACTGCTGTCTCACAGAGACACGGTGACACAGTGGTTAGCACAGCTGTCTCACAGGGACACGGTGACACAGTCGTTAGCACTGCTGTCTCACAGGGACACGGTGATACAGTGGTAAGTACTGCTGTCTCACAGGGACACGGTGACACAGTGGTTAGCACAGCTGTCTCACAGGGACACGGTGATACAGTGGTAAGTACTGCTGTCTCAGAGGGACACGGTGACACAGTGGTTAGCACGGCTGTCTCACAGGGACACGGTGACACAGTGGTTAGCACTGCTGTCTCACAGGGACACGGTGACACAGTCGTTAGCACTGCTGTCTCACAGGGACACGGTGACACAGTGGTTAGCACTGATGTCTCACAGGGACACGGTGACACAGTCGTTAGCACTGCTGTCTCACAGGGACACGGTGACACAGTGGTTAGCACTGCTGTCTCACAGGGACACGGTGACACAGTGGTTAGCACTGCTGTCTCACAGGGACACGGTCACACAGTGGTTAGCACTGCTGTCTCACAGGGACAAGGTGACACAGTGGTTAGCACTGCTGTCTCACAGGGACACGGTGATACAGTGGTTAGTACTGCTGTCTCACAGGGACACGGTGACACAGTGGTTAGCACTGATGTCTCACAGGGACACGGTCACACAGTGGTTAGCACTGCTGTCTCACAGGGACAAGGTGACACAGTGGTTAGCACTGCTGTCTCACAGGGACACGGTGATACAGTGGTTAGTACTGCTGTCTCACAGGGACACGGTGACACAGTGGTTAGCACTGCTGTCTCACAGGGACACGGTGACACAGTCGTTAGCACTGCTGTCTCACAGGGACACGGTGACACAGTGGTTAGCACTGCTGTCTCACAGGGACACGGTGACACAGTCGTTAGCACTGCTGTCTCACAGGGACACGGTGATACATTGGTTAGCACTGATGTCTCACAGGGACACGGTCACACAGTGGTTAGCACTGCTGTCTCACAGGGACACGGTGACACACTGGTTAGCACTGCTGTCCCACAGGGACATGGTGACACAGTGGTTAGCACTGGAGTCTCACAGGGACACGGTGACACAGTGGTTAGCACTGCTGTCTCACAGGGACACGGTCACGCAGTGGTTAGCACTGCTGTCTGACAGGGACATGGTGATACATTGGTTAGCACTGCTGTCTCACAGGGACACGGTGACACAGTGGTTAGCACTGCTGTCTCACAGGGACACGGTGACACAGTGGTTAGCACTGCTGTCTCACAGGGACACGGTGATACAGTGGTTCGCACTGCTGTCTCACAGTATCACGGTGACACAGTGGTTAGCACTGCTGTCTCACAGGGACACGGTGATACAGTGGTTAGCACTGCGGTTTCACAGGGATACGGTGACACAGTAGTTAGCACTGCTGTCTCACAGGGACACGGTGACACAGTGGTTAGCACTGCTGTCTCACAGGGACACGGTGACACATTGGTTAGCACTGCTGTCTCACAGGGACACGGTCACGCAGTGGTTAGCACTGCTGTCTGACAGGGACATGGTGATACATTGGTTAGCACTGCTGTCTCACAGGGACACGGTGACACAGTGGTTAGCACTGCTGTCTCACAGGGACACGGTGATACAGTGGTTCGCACTGCTGTCTCACAGTATCACGGTGACACAGTGGTTAGCACTGCTGTCTCACAGGGACACGGTGATACAGTGGTTAGCACTGCGGTTTCACAGGGATACGGTGACACAGTAGTTAGCACTGCTGTCTCACAGGGATACGGTGACACAGTAGTTAGCACTGCTGTCTCACAGGGACACGGTGACACAGTGGTTATTACTGCTGTCTCACAGTATCACGGTGACACAGTGGTTAGCACTGCTGTCTCACAGGGACACGGTGATACATTGGTTAGCACTGCTGTCTCACAGGGACACGGTGACACAGTGGTTAGCACTGCTTTCTCACAGGGACACGGTGACACAGTGGTTAGCACTGCTGTCCCACAGGGACATGGTGACACAGTGGTTAGCACTGCAGTCTCACAGGGACACGGTGACACAGTGGTTAGCACTGCTGTCTCACAGGGACACGGTGACACATTGGTTAGCACTGCTGTCTCACAGGGACACGATGACACAGTGGTTAGCACTGCTGTCTCACAGGAACACGGTGACACAGTGGTTAGTACTGCTGTCTCACAGGGACACGGTGACACAGTGGTTTGCACTGCTGTCTCACAGGGACACGGTGACACAGTGGTTTGCACTGCTGTCTCACAGGGACACGGTGACACAGTGGTTAGCACTGCTGTCTCACGGGGACATGGTGATACAGTGGTTAGCACTGCTGTCTCACAGGGACACGGTGATACAGTGGTTAGCACTGCTGTCTCACAGGGACACGGTGACACAGTGGTTTGCACTGCTGCCTCACAGGGACATGGTGACACAGTGGTTAGCACTGCTGTCTCACGGGGACATGGTGATACAGTGGTTAGCACTGCTGTCTCACAGGGACACGGTGATACAGTGGTTAGCACTGCTGTCTCACAGGGACACGGTCACACAGTAGTTAGCACTGCTGTCTCACAGGGATACGGTGACACAGTCGTTAGCACTGCTGTCTCACAGGGACACGGTGACACAGTCGTTAGCACTGCTGCCTCACAGGGACATGGTGACACAGTGGTTAGCACTGCTGTCTCACAGGGACACGGTGACACAGTCGTTAGCACTGCTGTCTCACAGGGACACGGTGGCACAGTGGTTAGCACTGCTGTCTCACAGGGACACGGTGATAAAGTGGTTAGCACTGCTGTCTCACAGGGACACGGTCACACAGTAGTTAGCACTGCTGTCTCACAGGGATACGGTGACACAGTCGTTAGCACTGCTGTCTCACAGGGACACGGTGACACAGTCGTTAGCACTGCTGTCTCACAGGGACACGGTGGCACAGTGGTTAGCACTGCTGTCTCACGGGGACATGGTGATACAGTGGTTAGTACTGCTGTCTCACAGTATCACGGTGACACAGTGGTTAGCACTGCTGTCTCACAGGGACACGGTGACACAGTGGTTAGTACTGCTGTCTCACAGTATCACGGTGACACAGTGGTTAGCACTACTGTCTCACAGGGACACGGTGATACATTGGTTAGCACTGCTGTCTCACAGGGACACGGTGACACAGTGGTTAGCACTGCTGTCTCACAGGGACACGGTGACACAGTGGTTAGCACTGCTGTCCCACAGGGACATGGTGACACAGTGGTTAGCACTGCAGTCTCACAGGGACACGGTGACACAGTGGTTAGCACTGCTGTCTCACAGGGACACGGTGACACATTGGTTAGCAGTGCTGTCTCACAGGGACACGGTGACACGGTGGTTAGCACTGCTGTCTCACAGGAACACGGTGAAACAGTGGTTAGCACTGCTGTCTCACAGGGACACGGTGACACAGTGGTTAGCTCTGCTGTCTCACAGGGATATTGTGGCACAGTGGTTAGCACTGCTGGCTCACAGTGACACGGTCACACAGTGGTTAGCACTGCTGTGTCACAGGGACACGGTGATACAGTGGTTAGCACTGGTGTCTCACAGGGACACGGTGACACAGTGGTTAGCACTGCTGTCTCACAGTATCACGGTGACACATTGGTTAGCACTGCTGTCTCACAGGGACATGGTGACACAGTGGTTAGCACTGCTGTCTCACAGTATCACGGTGACACAGTGGTTAGCACTGCTGTCTCACAGGGACACGGTGACACAGTGGTTAGCACTGCTGTCTCACTGGGACATGGTGACACAGTGGTTAGCACTGCTGTCTCACAGTATCACGGTGACACAGTGGTTAGCACTGCTCTCTCACAGGGACACGGTGACACAGTGGTTAGTACTGCTGTCTCACAGGGACACGGTGACACAGTGGATAGCACTGCTGTCTCACAGGGACACGGTGACACAGTGGTTAGCACTGCTGTCTCACAGGGACACGGTGACACAGTAGTTAGCACTGCAGTCTCACAGGGACACGGTGACACAGTGGTTAACACTGATGTCTCACAGGGACACGGTGGTACAGTGGTTAGCACTGCTGTCTCACAGTATCACGGTTATACAGTGGTTAGCACTGCTGCCTCACAGGGACATGGTGACACAGTGGTTAGCACTGCTGTCTCACAGGGACACGGTGACAGAGTGGTTAGTACTGCTGTCTCACAGGGACACGGTGACACAGTGGTTAGCACTGCTGTTCACAGTATCACGGTTATACAGTGGTTAGCACTGCTGCCTCACAGGGACATGGTGACACAGTGGTTAGCACTGCTGTCTCACAGGGACACGGTCACACAGTGGTTAGCACTGCTGTCTCACAGGGACAAGGTGACACAGTGGTTAGCACTGCTGTCTCACAGGGACACGGTCACACAGTGGTTAGCACTGCTGCCTCAAAGGGACACGGTGACACAGTGGTTTGCACTGCTGTCTCACAGGGACACGGTGACACAGTGGTTAGCACTGCTGTCTCACAGGGACACGGTCACACAGTGGATAGCACTGCTGCGTCACAGGGACACGGTGACACAGTGGTTTACACTGCTGTCTCACAGGGACACGGTGACACAGTGGTTTCAACTGCTGTCTCACAGGGACACGGTGACACAGTGGTTAGCACTGCTGTCTCACAGGAACTCGGTGACACAGTGATTAGCACTGCTGTCTCACAGTATCACGGTGACACAGTGGTTCGCACTGCTGTCTCGCAGGGACACGGTGGCACAGTGGTTAGCACTGCTGTCTCACAGGGACACGGTGACACAGTGGTTAGCTCTGCTGTCTCACAGGGACACGGTCACAGAGTGGTTAGCACTGCTGTCTCACAGGGACACGGTCACACAGTGGTTAGCACTGCTGTCTCACAGGGACATGGTCACAGAGTGGTTAGCACTGCTGTCTCACAGGGACACGGTCACACAGTGGTTAGCACTGCTGTCTCACAGGGACACGGTGACACAGATGTTAGCACTGCTGTCTCACAGGGACACGGTGACACAGTGGTTAGCACTGCTGCCTCACAGGGGCACGGTGACACAGTGGTTAGCACTGCTGTCTCAAAGGAACACGGTGACACAGTTGTTAGCACTGCTGTCTCACAGGGACACGGTGACACAGTGGTTAGCACTGCTGCCTCACAGGGACACGGTGATACATTGGTTAGCACTGCTGTCTCACAGGGACACAGTAACACAGTGGTTAGCACTGCTGTCTCACAGGGACACGGTGGCACACCCGTTAGCACTGCTGTCTCACAGTGACACGGTCACACAGTGATTTGCACTGCTGTGTCACAGGGACACCGTGACACAGTGGTTAGCACTGGTGTCTCACAGGGACACGGTGACACAGTCGTTAGCACTGCTGTCTCACGGGGACACGGTGATACAGTGGTTAGTACTGCTGTCTCACAGGGACACGGTGACACGGTGGTTTGCACTGCTGTCACACAGTATCACGGTGACACAGTGGTTAGCACGGCTGTCTCACAGGGACACGGTGATACAGTGGTTAGTACTGCTGTCTCACAGGGACACGGTGACACAGTGGTTAGCACTGCTGTCTCACAGGGACACGGTGACACATTGGTTAGCACTGCTATCTCACAGGGACACGGCGACACAGTGGTTAGTACTGCTGCCTCACAGGAACACGGTGAAACAGTGGTTAGCACTGCTGTCTCACAGGGACACGGTGACACAGTGGTTAGCACTGCTGTCTCACAGGGACACGGTGATACAGTAGTTAGCACTGCTGTCTCACAGGGATATGGTGGCACAGTGGTTAGCACTGCTGTCTCACAGGGACACGGTGGCACAGTGGTTAGCACTGCTGTCTCACAGGGACACGGTGGCACAGTGGTTAGCACTGATGTCTCACAGGGACACGGTGATACAGTAGTTAGCACTGCTGTCTCACAGGGATATGGTGGCACAGTGGTTAGCACTGCTGACTCACAGGGACACGGTGACACAGTCGTTAGCACTGCTGTCTCACGGGGACACGGTGATACAGTGGTTAGTACTGCTGCCTCACAGGGACACGGTGACACGGTGGTTTGCACTGCTGTCTCACAGTATCACGGTGACACAGTGGTTAGCACTGCTGTCTCACAGGGACACGGTGACACAGTGGTTAGCACTGCTGTCTCACAGGGACACGGTGGCACAGTGGTTAACACTGCTGTCTCACAGGGACACGGTGATACAGTGGTTAGCACTGCTGTCTCACAGTATCACGGTGACACAGTGGTTAGCACTGCTGTCTCACAGGGACACGGTGACACAGTGGTTAGCACTGCTGTCTCACAGGGACACGGTGACACAGTGGTTAGCACTTCTGTCTCACAGGGACACCGTGACACAGTGGTTAGTACTGCTGTCTCACAGGGACACGGTGACACAGTGGTTAGCACTGCTGTCTCACAGGGACACGGTGACACAGTCGTTAGCACTGCTGTCTCACAGGGACACGGTGAAACAGTGGTTAGCACTGATGTCTCACAGGGACACGGTGACACAGTCGTTAGCACTGCTGTCTCACAGGGACACGGTGACACAGTGGTTAGCACTGCTGTCTCACAGGGACACGGTGACACAGTGGTTAGCACTGCTGTCTCACAGGGACACGGTGGCACAGTGGTTAACACTGCTGTCTCACAGGGACACGGTGATACAGTGGTTAGCACTGCTGTCTCACAGTATCACGGTGACACAGTGGTTAGCACTGCTGTCTCACAGGGACACGGTGACACAGTGGTTAGCACTGCTGTCTCACAGGGACACGGTGACACAGTGGTTAGCACTTCTGTCTCACAGGGACACCGTGACACAGTGGTTAGTACTGCTGTCTCACAGGGACACGGTGATACAGTGGTTAGCACTGCTGTCTCACAGGGACACGGTGACACAGTCGTTAGCACTGCTGTCTCATAGGGACACGGTGAAACAGTGGTTAGCACTGATGTCTCACAGGGACACGGTGACACAGTCGTTAGCACTGCTGTCTCACAGGGACACGGTGACACAGTGGTTAGCACTGATGTCTCACAGGGACACGGTCACACAGTGGTCAGCACTGCTGTCTCACAGGGACATGGTGACACAGTCGTTAGCACTGCTGTCTCACAGAGACACGGTGACACAGTGGTTAGCACTGCTGTCTCACAGGGACACGGTGACACAGTCGTTAGCACTGCTGTCTCACAGGGACACGGTGATACAGTGGTTAGTACTGCTGTCTCACAGGGACACGGTGACACAGTGGTTAGCACTGCTGTCTCACAGGGACACGGTGACACAGTCGTTAGCACTGCTGTCTCACAGAGACACGGTGACACAGTGGTTAGCACAGCTGTCTCACAGGGACACGGTGACACAGTCGTTAGCACTGCTGTCTCACAGGGACACGGTGATACAGTGGTAAGTACTGCTGTCTCACAGGGACACGGTGACACAGTGGTTAGCACAGCTGTCTCACAGGGACACGGTGACACAGTGGTTAGCACTGCTGTCTCACAGGGACACGGTGATACAGTGGTTAGTACTGCTGTCTCACAGGGACACGGTGACACAGTGGTTAGCACTGATGTCTCACAGGGACACGGTCACACAGTGGTTAGCACTGCTGTCTCACAGGGACAAGGTGACACAGTGGTTAGCACTGCTGTCTCACAGGGACACGGTGATACAGTGGTTAGTACTGATGTCTCACAGGGACACGGTGACACTGTGGTTAGCACTGCTGTCTCACAGGGACACGGTGACACAGTCGTTAGCACTGCTGTCTCACAGGGACACGGTGACACAGTGGTTAGCACTGCTGTCTCACAGGGACACGGTGACACAGTCGTTAGCACTGCTGTCTCACAGGGACACGGTGATACATTGGTTAGCACTGATGTCTCACAGGGACACGGTCACACAGTGGTTAGCACTGCTGTCCCACAGGGACATGGTGACACAGTGGTTAGCACTGGAGTCTCACAGGGACACGGTGACACAGTGGTTAGCACTGCTGTCTCACAGGGACACGGTGACACATTGGTTAGCACTGCTGTCTCACAGGGACACGGTCACGCAGTGGTTAGCACTGCTGTCTGACAGGGACATGGTGATACATTGGTTAGCACTGCTGTCTCACAGGGACACGGTGACACAGTGGTTAGCACTGCTGTCTCACAGGGACACGGTGACACAGTGGTTCGCACTGCTGTCTCACAGTATCACGGTGACACAGTGGTTAGCACTGCTGTCCCACAGGGACACGGTGATACTTTGGTTAGCACTGCTGTCTCACAGGGACACGGTGATACAGTGGTTAGCACTGCGGTTTCACAGGGATACGGTGACACAGTAGTTAGCACTGCTGTCTCACAGGGATACGGTGACACAGTAGTTAGCACTGCTGTCTCACAGGGACACGGTGACACAGTGGTTATTACTGCTGTCTCACAGTATCACGGTGACACAGTGGTTAGCACTGCTGTCTCACAGGGACACGGTGATACTTTGGTTAGCACTGCTGTCTCACAGGGACACGGTGACACAGTGGTTAGCACTGCTTTCTCACAGGGACACGGTGACACAGTGGTTAGCACTGCTGTCCCACAGGGACATGGTGACACAGTGGTTAGCACTGCAGTCTCACAGGGACACGGTGACACAGTGGTTAGCACTGCTGTCTCACAGGGACACGGTGACACATTGGTTAGCACTGCTGTCTCACAGGGACACGATGACACAGTGGTTAGCACTGCTGTCTCACAGGAACACGGTGACACAGTGGTTAGTACTGCTGTCTCACAGGGACACGGTGACACAGTGGTTTGCACTGCTGTCTCACAGGGACACGGTGACACAGTGGTTTGCACTGCTGTCTCACAGGGACACGGTGACACAGTGGTTAGCACTGCTGTCTCACGGGGACATGGTGATACAGTGGTTAGCACTGCTGTCTCACAGGGACACGGTGATACCGTGGTTAGCACTGCTGTCTCACAGGGACACGGTGACACAGTGGTTTGCACTGCTGCCTCACAGGGACATGGTGACACAGTGGTTAGCACTGCTGTCTCACGGGGACATGGTGATACAGTGGTTAGCACTGCTGTCTCACAGGGACACGGTGATACAGTGGTTAGCACTGCTGTCTCACAGGGACACGGTCACACAGTAGTTAGCACTGCTGTCTCACAGGGATACGGTGACACAGTCGTTAGCACTGCTGTCTCACAGGGACACGGTGACACAGTCGTTAGCACTGCTGCCTCACAGGGACATGGTGACACAGTGGTTAGCACTGCTGTCTCACAGGGACACGGTGACACAGTCGTTAGCACTGCTGTCTCACAGGGACACGGTGGCACAGTGGTTAGCACTGCTGTCTCACAGGGACACGGTGATAAAGTGGTTAGCAATGCTGTCTCACAGGGACACGGTCACACAGTAGTTAGCACTGCTGTCTCACAGGGATACGGTGACACAGTCGTTAGCACTGCTGTCTCACAGGGACACGGTGACACAGTCGTTAGCACTGCTGTCTCACAGGGACACGGTGGCACAGTGGTTAGCACTGCTGTCTCACGGGGACATGGTGATACAGTGGTTAGTACTGCTGTCTCACAGTATCACGGTGACACAGTGGTTAGCACTGCTGTCTCACAGGGACACGGTGACACAGTGGTTAGTACTGCTGTCTCACAGTATCACGGTGACACAGTGGTTAGCACTACTGTCTCACAGGGACACGGTGATACATTGGTTAGCACTGCTGTCTCACAGGGACACGGTGACACAGTGGTTAGCACTGCTGTCTCAAAGGGACACGGTGACACAGTGGTTAGCACTGCTGTCCCACAGGGACATGGTGACACAGTGGTTAGCACTGCAGTCTCACAGGGACACGGTGACACAGTGGTTAGCACTGCTGTCTCACAGGGACACGGTGACACATTGGTTAGCAGTGCTGTCTCACAGGGACACGGTGACACGGTGGTTAGCACTGCTGTCTCACAGGAACACGGTGAAACAGTGGTTAGCACTGCTGTCTCACAGGGACACGGTGACACAGTGGTTAGCTCTGCTGTCTCACAGGGATATTGTGGCACAGTGGTTAGCACTGCTGGCTCACAGTGACACGGTCACACAGTGGTTAGCACTGCTGTGTCACAGGGACACGGTGATACAGTGGTTAGCACTGGTGTCTCACAGGGACACGGTGACACAGTGGTTAGCACTGCTGTCTCACAGTATCACGGTGACACAGTGGTTAGCACTGCTGTCTCACAGGGACATGGTGACACAGTGGTTAGCACTGCTGTCTCACAGTATCACGGTGACACAGTGGTTAGCACTGCTGTCTCACAGGGACACGGTGACACAGTGGTTAGCACTGCTGTCTCACTGGGACATGGTGACACAGTGGTTAGCACTGCTGTCTCACAGTATCACGGTGACACAGTGGTTAGCACTGCTCTCTCACAGGGACACGGTGACACAGTGGTTAGTACTGCTGTCTCACAGGGACACGGTGACACAGTGGATAGCACTGCTGTCTCACAGGGACACGGTGACACAGTGGTTAGCACTGCTGTCTCACAGGGACACGGTGACACAGTAGTTAGCACTGCAGTCTCACAGGGACACGGTGACACAGTGGTTAACACTGATGTCTCACAGGGACACGGTGGTACAGTGGTTAGCACTGCTGTCTCACAGTATCACGGTTATACAGTGGTTAGCACTGCTGCCTCACAGGGACATGGTGACACAGTGGTTAGCACTGCTGTCTCACAGGGACACGGTGACAGAGTGGTTAGTACTGCTGTCTCACAGGGACACGGTGACACAGTGGTTAGCACTGCTGTTCACAGTATCACGGTTATACAGTGGTTAGCACTGCTGCCTCACAGGGACATGGTGACACAGTGGTTAGCACTGCTGTCTCACAGGGACACGGTCACACAGTGGTTAGCACTGCTGTCTCACAGGGACAAGGTGACACAGTGGTTAGCACTGCTGTCTCACAGGGACACGGTCACACAGTGGTTAGCACTGCTGCCTCACAGGGACACGGTGACACAGTGGTTTGCACTGCTGTCTCACAGGGACAGGGTGACACAGTGGTTAGCACTGCTGTCTCACAGGGACACGGTCACACAGTGGTTAGCACTGCTGCGTCACAGGGACACGGTGACACAGTGGTTTACACTGCTGTCTCACAGGGACACGGTGACACAGTGGTTTGCACTGCTGTCTCACAGGGACACGGTGACACAGTGGTTAGCACTGCTGTCTCACAGGAACTCGGTGACACAGTGATTAGCACTGCTGTCTCACAGTATCACGGTGACACAGTGGTTCGCACTGCTGTCTCGCAGGGACACGGTGGCACAGTGGTTAGCACTGCTGTCTCACAGGGACACGGTGACACAGTGGTTAGCTCTGCTGTCTCACAGGGACACGGTCACAGAGTGGTTAGCACTGCTGTCTCACAGGGACACGGTCACACAGTGGTTAGCACTGCTGTCTCACAGGGACATGGTCACAGAGTGGTTAGCACTGCTGTCTCACAGGGACACGGTCACACAGTGGTTAGCACTGCTGTCTCACAGGGACACGGTGACACAGTTGTTAGCACTGCTGTCTCACAGGGACACGGTGACACAGTGGTTAGCACTGCTGCCTCACAGGGGCACGGTGAAACAGTGGTTAGCACTGCTGTCTCAAAGGAACACGGTGACACAGTTGTTAGCACTGCTGTCTCACAGGGACACGGTGACACAGTGGTTAGCACTGCTGCCTCACAGGGACACGGTGATACATTGGTTAGCACTGCTGTCTCACAGGGACACAGTAACACAGTGGTTAGCACTGCTGTCTCACAGGGACACGGTGGCACACCCGTTAGCACTGCTGTCTCACAGTGACACGGTCACACAGTGATTTGCACTGCTGTGTCACAGGGACACCGTGACACAGTGGTTAGCACTGGTGTCTCACAGGGACACGGTGACACAGTCGTTAGCACTGCTGTCTCACGGGGACACGGTGATACAGTGGTTAGTACTGCTGTCTCACAGGGACACGGTGACACGGTGGTTTGCACTGCTGTCACACAGTATCACGGTGACACAGTGGTTAGCACGGCTGTCTCACAGGGACACGGTGATACAGTGGTTAGTACTGCTGTCTCACAGGGACACGGTGACACAGTGGTTAGCACTGCTGTCTCACAGGGACACGGTGACACATTGGTTCGCACTGCTGTCTCACAGTATCACGGTGACACAGTGGTTAGCACTGCTGTCTCACAGGGACACGGTGATACAGTGGTTAGCACTGCGGTTTCACAGGGATGCGGTGACACAGTAGTTAGCACTGCTGTCTCACAGGGATACGGTGACACAGTAGTTAGCACTGCTGTCTCACAGGGACACGGTGACACAGTGGTTATTACTGCTGTCTCACAGTATCACGGTGACACAGTGGTTAGCACTGCTGTCTCACAGGGACACGGTGATACTTTGGTTAGCACTGCTGTCTCACAGGGACACGGTGACACAGTGGTTAGCACTGCTTTCTCACAGGGACACGGTGACACAGTGGTTAGCACTGCTGTCCCACAGGGACATGGTGACACAGTGGTTAGCACTGCAGTCTCACAGGGACACGGTGACACAGTGGTTAGCACTGCTGTCTCACAGGGACACGGTGACACATTGGTTAGCACTGCTGTCTCACAGGGACACGATGACACAGTGGTTAGCACTGCTGTCTCACAGGAACACGGTGACACAGTGGTTAGTACTGCTGTCTCACAGGGACACGGTGACACAGTGGTTTGCACTGCTGTCTCACAGGGACACGGTGACACAGTGGTTTGCACTGCTGTCTCACAGGGACACGGTGACACAGTGGTTAGCACTGCTGTCTCACGGGGACATGGTGATACAGTGGTTAGCACTGCTGTCTCACAGGGACACGGTGATACAGTGGTTAGCACTGCTGTCTCACAGGGACACGGTGACACAGTGGTTTGCACTGCTGCCTCACAGGGACATGGTGACACAGTGGTTAGCACTGCTGTCTCACGGGGACATGGTGATACAGTGGTTAGCACTGCTGTCTCACAGGGACACGGTGATACAGTGGTTAGCACTGCTGTCTCACAGGGACACGGTCACACAGTAGTTAGCACTGCTGTCTCACAGGGATACGGTGACACAGTCGTTAGCACTGCTGTCTCACAGGGACACGGTGACACAGTCGTTAGCACTGCTGCCTCACAGGGACATGGTGACACAGTGGTTAGCACTGCTGTCTCACAGGGACACGGTGACACAGTCGTTAGCACTGCTGTCTCACAGGGACACGGTGGCACAGTGGTTAGCACTGCTGGCTCACAGGGACACGGTGATAAAGTGGTTAGCACTGCTGTCTCACAGGGACACGGTCACACAGTAGTTAGCACTGCTGTCTCACAGGGATACGGTGACACAGTCGTTAGCACTGCTGTCTCACAGGGACACGGTGACACAGTCGTTAGCACTGCTGTCTCACAGGGACACGGTGGCACAGTGGTTAGCACTGCTGTCTCACGGGGACATGGTGATACAGTGGTTAGTACTGCTGTCTCACAGTATCACGGTGACACAGTGGTTAGCACTGCTGTCTCACAGGGACACGGTGACACAGTGGTTAGTACTGCTGTCTCACAGTATCACGGTGACACAGTGGTTAGCACTACTGTCTCACAGGGACACGGTGATACATTGGTTAGCACTGCTGTCTCACAGGGACACGGTGACACAGTGGTTAGCACTGCTGTCTCACAGGGACACGGTGACACAGTGGTTAGCACTGCTGTCCCACAGGGACATGGTGACACAGTGGTTAGCACTGCAGTCTCACAGGGACACGGTGACACAGTGGTTAGCACTGCTGTCTCACAGGGACACGGTGACACATTGGTTAGCAGTGCTGTCTCACAGGGACACGGTGACACGGTGGTTAGCACTGCTGTCTCACAGGAACACGGTGAAACAGTGGTTAGCACTGCTGTCTCACAGGGACACGGTGACACAGTGGTTAGCTCTGCTGTCTCACAGGGATATTGTGGCACAGTGGTTAGCACTGCTGGCTCACAGTGACACGGTCACACAGTGGTTAGCACTGCTGTGTCACAGGGACACGGTGATACAGTGGTTAGCACTGGTGTCTCACAGGGACACGGTGACACAGTGGTTAGCACTGCTGTCTCACAGTATCACGGTGACACAGTGGTTAGCACTGCTGTCTCACAGGGACATGGTGACACAGTGGTTAGCACTGCTGTCTCACAGTATCACGGTGACACAGTGGTTAGCACTGCTGTCTCACAGGGACACGGTGACACAGTGGTTAGCACTGCTGTCTCACTGGGACATGGTGACACAGTGGTTAGCACTGCTGTCTCACAGTATCACGGTGACACAGTGGTTAGCACTGCTCTCTCACAGGGACACGGTGACACAGTGGTTAGTACTGCTGTCTCACAGGGACACGGTGACACAGTGGATAGCACTGCTGTCTCACAGGGACACGGTGACACAGTGGTTAGCACTGCTGTCTCACAGGGACACGGTGACACAGTAGTTAGCACTGCAGTCTCACAGGGACACGGTGACACAGTGGTTAACACTGATGTCTCACAGGGACACGGTGGTACAGTGGTTAGCACTGCTGTCTCACAGTATCACGGTTATACAGTGGTTAGCACTGCTGCCTCACAGGGACATGGTGACACAGTGGTTAGCACTGCTGTCTCACAGGGACACGGTGACAGAGTGGTTAGTACTGCTGTCTCACAGGGACACGGTGACACAGTGGTTAGCACTGCTGTTCACAGTATCACGGTTATACAGTGGTTAGCACTGCTGCCTCACAGGGACATGGTGACACAGTGGTTAGCACTGCTGTCTCACAGGGACACGGTCACACAGTGGTTAGCACTGCTGTCTCACAGGGACAAGGTGACACAGTGGTTAGCACTGCTGTCTCACAGGGACACGGTCACACAGTGGTTAGCACTGCTGCCTCACAGGGACACGGTGACACAGTGGTTTGCACTGCTGTCTCACAGGGACACGGTGACACAGTGGTTAGCACTGCTGTCTCACAGGGACACGGTCACACAGTGGTTAGCACTGCTGCGTCACAGGGACACGGTGACACAGTGGTTTACACTGCTGTCTCACAGGGACACGGTGACACAGTGGTTTGCACTGCTGTCTCACAGGGACACGGTGACACAGTGGTTAGCACTGCTGTCTCACAGGAACTCGGTGACACAGTGATTAGCACTGCTGTCTCACAGTATCACGGTGACACAGTGGTTCGCACTGCTGTCTCGCAGGGACACGGTGGCACAGTGGTTAGCACTGCTGTCTCACAGGGACACGGTGACACAGTGGTTAGCTCTGCTGTCTCACAGGGACACGGTCACAGAGTGGTTAGCACTGCTGTCTCACAGGGACACGGTCACACAGTGGTTAGCACTGCTGTCTCACAGGGACATGGTCACAGAGTGGTTAGCACTGCTGTCTCACAGGGACACGGTCACACAGTGGTTAGCACTGCTGTCTCACAGGGACACGGTGACACAGTTGTTAGCACTGCTGTCTCACAGGGACACGGTGACACAGTGGTTAGCACTGCTGCCTCACAGGGGCACGGTGACACAGTGGTTAGCACTGCTGTCTCAAAGGAACACGGTGACACAGTTGTTAGCACTGCTGTCTCACAGGGACACGGTGACACAGTGGTTAGCACTGCTGCCTCACAGGGACACGGTGATACATTGGTTAGCACTGCTGTCTCACAGGGACACAGTAACACAGTGGTTAGCACTGCTGTCTCACAGGGACACGGTGGCACACCCGTTAGCACTGCTGTCTCACAGTGACACGGTCACACAGTGATTTGCACTGCTGTGTCACAGGGACACCGTGACACAGTGGTTAGCACTGGTGTCTCACAGGGACACGGTGACACAGTCGTTAGCACTGCTGTCTCACGGGGACACGGTGATACAGTGGTTAGTACTGCTGTCTCACAGGGACACGGTGACACGGTGGTTTGCACTGCTGTCACACAGTATCACGGTGACACAGTGGTTAGCACGGCTGTCTCACAGGGACACGGTGATACAGTGGTTAGTACTGCTGTCTCACAGGGACACGGTGACACAGTGGTTAGCACTGCTGTCTCACAGGGACACGGTGACACATTGGTTAGCACTGCTATCTCACAGGGACACGGCGACACAGTGGTTAGTACTGCTGCCTCACAGGAACACGGTGAAACAGTGGTTAGCACTGCTGTCTCACAGGGACACGGTGACACAGTGGTTAGCACTGCTGTCTCACAGGGACACGGTGATACAGTAGTTAGCACTGCTGTCTCACAGGGATATGGTGGCACAGTGGTTAGCACTGCTGTCTCACAGGGACACGGTGATACAGTAGTTAGCACTGCTGTCTCACAGGGATATGGTGGCACAGTGGTTAGCACTGCTGACTCACAGGGACACGGTGACACAGTCGTTAGCACTGCTGTCTCACGGGGACACGGTGATACAGTGGTTAGTACTGCTGTCTCACAGGGACACGGTGACACGGTGGTTTGCACTGCTGTCTCACAGTATCACGGTGACACAGTGGTTAGCACTGCTGTCTCACGGGGACACGGTGATACAGTGGTTAGCACTTCTGTCTGACAGGTTCACGGTGACACAGTGGTTAGCACTGCTGTCTCACAGGGACACGGTGACACAGTGGTTAGCACTGCTGTCTCACAGGGACACGGTGGCACAGTGGTTAACACTGCTGTCTCACAGGGACACGGTGATACAGTGGTTAGCACTGCTGTCTCACAGTATCACGGTGACACAGTGGTTAGAACTGCTGTCTCACAGGGACATGGTGACACAGTAGTTAGCACTGCTGTCTCACAGGGACACGGTGACACAGTGGTTAGCACTGCTGTCTCACAGGGACACGGTGACACAGTGGTTAGCACTTCTGTCTCACAGGGACACCGTGACACAGTGGTTAGTACTGCTGTCTCACAGGGACACGGTGACACAGTGGTTAGCACTGCTGTCTCACAGGGACACGGTGACACAGTCGTTAGCACTGCTGTCTCACAGGGACACGGTGACACAGTGGTTAGCACTGATGTCTCACAGGGACACGGTGACACAGTCGTTAGCACTGCTGTCTCACAGGGACACGGTGACACAGTGGTTAGCACTGATGTCTCACAGGGACACGGTCACACAGTGGTTAGCACTGCTGTCTCACAGGGACAAGGTGACACAGTGGTTAGCACTGCTGTCTCACAGGGACACGGTGATACAGTGGTTAGTACTGCTGTCTCACAGGGACACGGTGACACAGTGGTTAGCACTGCTGTCTCACAGGGACACGGTGACACAGTCGTTAGCACTGCTGTCTCACAGGGACACGGTGACACAGTGGTTAGCACTGCTGTCTCACAGGGACACGGTGACACAGTCGTTAGCACTGCTGTCTCACAGGGACACGGTGACACAGTGGTTAGCACTGATGTCTCACAGGGACA
This sequence comes from Carcharhinus amblyrhynchos, assembly GCF_965287045.1. NCBI lineage: Eukaryota > Metazoa > Chordata > Chondrichthyes > Carcharhiniformes > Carcharhinidae > Carcharhinus > Carcharhinus amblyrhynchos. The sequence continues at coordinate 36,286,733 of NC_137351.1, read as the reverse complement.
CGGTGACACAGTGGTTAGCACTGCTGTCTCACAGGGACAAGGTGACACAGTGGTTAGCACAGCTGTCACACAGGGACACGGTGATACAGTGGTAAGTACTGCTGTCTCACAGGGACACGGTGACACAGTGGTTAGCACTGCTGTCTCACAGGGACACGGTGATACATTGGTTAGCACTGATGTCTCACAGGGACACGGTCACACAGTGGTTAGCACTGCTGTCTCACAGGGACACGGTGACACAGTGGTTAGCACTGCTGTCCCACAGGGACATGGTGACACAGTGGTTAGCACTGCTGTCTCACAGGGACAAGGTGACACAGTGGTTAGCACTGCTGTCTCACAGGGACACGGTGACACATTGGTTAGCACTGCTGTCTCACAGGGACACGGTCACGCAGTGGTTAGCACTGCTGTCTGACAGGGACATGGTGATGCATTGGTTAGCACTGCTGTCTCACAGGGACACGGTGACACAGTGGTTAGCACTGCTGTCTCACAGGGACATGGTGATACAGTGGTTCGCACTGCTGTCTCACAGTATCACGGTGACACAGTGGTTAGCACTGCTGTCTCACAGGGACACGGTGATACAGTGGTTAGCACTGCGGTTTCACAGGGATACGGTGACACAGTAGTTAGCACTGCTGTCTCACAGGGATACGGTGACACAGTAGTTAGCACTGCTGTCTCACAGGGACTCAGTAACACAGTGGTTCGCACTGCTGTCTCACAGGGACACGGTGGCACACCCGTTAGCACTGCTGTCTCACAGTGACACGGTCACACAGTGATTTCCCCTGCTGTGTCACAGGGACACCGTGACACAGTGGTTAGCACTGGTGTCTCACAGGGACACGGTGGCACAGTGGTTAGCACTGCTGTCTCACGGGGACACGGTGATACAGTGGTTAGTACTGCTGTCTCACAGGGACACGGTGACACGGTGGTTTGCACTGCTGTCTCACAGTATCACGGTGACACAGTGGTTAGCACTGCTGTCTCACAGGGACACGGTGATACAGTGGTTAGTACTGCTGTCTCACAGGGACACGGTGACACAGTGGTTAGCACTGCTGTCTCACAGGGACACGGTGACACATTGGTTAGCACTGCTGTCTCACAGGGACACGGCGACACAGTGGTTAGTACTGCTGCCTCACAGGAACACGGTGAAACAGTGGTTAGCACTGCTGTCTCACAGGGACACGGTGACACAGTGGTTAGCACTGCTGTCTCACAGGGACACGGTGGCACAGTGGTTAGCACTGCTGTCTCACAGGGACACGGTGATACAGTAGTTAGCACTGCTGTCTCACAGGGATATGGTGGCACAGTGGTTAGCACTGCTGACTCACAGGGACACGGTGACACAGTCGTTAGCACTGCTGTCTCACGGGGACACGGTGATACAGTGGTTAGTACTGCTGTCTCACAGGGACACGGTGACACGGTGGTTTGCACTGCTGTCTCACAGTATCACGGTGACACAGTGGTTAGCACTGCTGTCTCACAGGGACACGGTGATACAGTGGTTAGCACTTCGGTCTGACAGGGTCACGGTGACACAGTGGTTAGCACTGCTGTCTCACAGGGACACGGTGACACAGTGGTTAGCACTGATGTCTCACAGGGACACGGTGACACAGTCGTTAGCACTGCTGTCTCACAGGGACACGGTGACACAGTGGTTAGCACTGATGTCTCACAGGGACACGGTCACACAGTGGTTAGCACTGCTGTCTCACAGGGACAAGGTGACACAGTGGTTAGCACTGCTGTCTCACAGGGACACGGTGATACAGTGGTTAGTACTGCTGTCTCACAGGGACACGGTGACACAGTGGTTAGCACTGCTGTCTCACAGGGACACGGTGACACAGTCGTTAGCACTGCTGTCTCACAGGGACACGGTGACACAGTGGTTAGCACTGCTGTCTCACAGGGACACGGTGACACAGTCGTTAGCACTGCTGTCTCACAGGGACACGGTGACACAGTGGATAGCACTGATGTCTCACATGGACACGGTGACATAGTGGTTAGCACTGCTGTCTCACAGGGACAAGGTGACACAGTGGTTAGCACTGCTGTCTCACAGGGACACGGTGACACAGTGGTTAGCACTGCTGTCTCACAGGGACACGGTGATACATTGGTTAGCACTGCTGTCTCACAGGGACACGGTGACACAGTGGTTAGCACTGCTGCCTCACAGGGACACGGTTATACAGAGGTTAGCACTGCTGCCTCACAGGGACATGGTGACACAGTGGTTAGCACTGCTGTCTCACAGGGACACGGTCACACAGTGGTTAGCACTGCTGTCTCACAGGGACAAGGTGACACAGTGGTTAGCACTGCTGTCTCACAGGGACACGGTCACACAGTGGTTAGCACTGCTGCCTCACAGGGACACGGTGACACAGTGGTTTGCACTGCTGTCTCACAGGGACACGGTGACACAGTGGTTAGCACTGCTGTCTCACAGGGACACGGTGACACAGTGGTTAGCACTGCTGTCTCACAGTATCACGGTCACACAGTGGTTAGCACTGCTGTCTCACAGTATCACGGTGACACAGTGGTTCGCACTGCTGTCTCGCAGGGACACGGTGGCACAGTGGTTAGCACTGCTGTCTCACAGGGACACGGTGACACAGTGGTTAGCTCTGCTGTCTCACAGGGACACGGTCACAGAGTGGTTAGCACTGCTGTCTCACAGGGACACGGTCACACAGTGGTTAGCACTGCTGTCTCACAGGGACATGGTCACAGAGTGGTTAGCACTGCTGTCTCACAGGGACACGGTCACACAGTGGTTAGCACTGCTGTCTCACAGGGACACGGTGACACAGTTGTTAGCACTGCTGTCTCACAGGGACACGGTGACACAGTGGTTAGCACTGCTGCCTCACAGGGACACGGTGACACAGTGGTTAGCACTGCTGTCTCAAAGGAACACGGTGACACAGTTGTTAGCACTGCTGTCTCACAGGGACACGGTGACACAGTGGTTAGCACTGCTGCCTCACAGGGACACAGTGATACATTGGTTAGCACTGCTGTCTCACAGGGACACGGTGGCACACCCGTTAGCACTGCTGCCTCACAGTGACACGGTCACACAGTGATTTGCACTGCTGTGTCACAGGGACACCGTGACAAAGTGGTTAGCACTGGTGTCTCACAGGGACACGGTGGCACAGTGGTTAGCACTGCTGTCTCACGGGGACACGGTGATACAGTGGTTAGTACTGCTGTCTCACAGGGACACGGTGACACGGTGGTTTGCACTGCTGTCACACAGTATCACGGTGACACAGTGGTTAGCACGGCTGTCTCACAGGGACACGGTGATACAGTGGTTAGTACTGCTGTCTCACAGGGACACGGTGACACAGTGGTTAGCACTGCTGTCTCACAGGGACACGGTGACACATTGGTTAGCACTGCTGTCTCACAGGGACACGGCGACACAGTGGTTAGTACTGCTGCCTCACAGGAACACGGTGAAACAGTGGTTAGCACTGCTGTCTCACAGGGACACGGTGACACAGTGGTTAGCACTGCTGTCTCACAGGGACACGGTGGCACAGTGGTTAGCACTGCGGTCTCACAGGGACACGGTGATACAGTTGTTAGCACTGCTGTCTCACAGGGATATGGTGGCACAGTGGTTAGCACTGCTGACTCACAGGGACACGGTGACACAGTCGTTAGCACTGCTGTCTCACGGGGACACGGTGATACAGTGGTTAGTACTGCTGTCTCACAGGGACACGGTGACACGGTGGTTTGCACTGCTGTCTCACAGTATCACGGTGACACAGTGGTTAGCACTGCTGTCTCACAGGGACATGGTGACACAGTCGTTAGCACTGCTGTCTCACGGGGACACGGTGATACAGTGGTTAGTACTGCTGTCTCACAGGGACACGGTGACACGGTGGTTTGCACTGCTGTCTCACAGTATCACGGTGACACAGTCGTTAGCACTGCTGTCTCACGGGGACACGGTGATACAGTGGTTAGTACTGCTGTCTCACAGGGACACGGTGACACAGTGGTTAGCACTGCTGTCTCACAGGGACACGGTGATACAGTGGTTAGCACTTCTGTCTGACAGGGTCACGGTGACACAGTGGTTAGCACTGCTGTCTCACCGGGACACGGTGACACAGTGGTTAGCACTGCTGTCTCACAGGGACACGGTGGCACAGTGGTTAACACTGCTGTCTCACAGGGACACGGTGATACAGTGGTTAGCACTGCTGTCTCACAGTATCACGGTGACACAGTGGTTAGAACTGCTGTCTCACAGGGACATGGTGACACAGTAGTTAGCACTGCTGTCTCACAGGGACACGGTGACACAGTGGTTAGCACTGATGTCTCACAGGGACACGGTGACACAGTGGTTAGCACTTCTGTCTCACAGGGACACCGTGACACAGTGGTTAGTACTGCTGTCTCACAGGGACACGGTGACACAGTGGTTAGCACTGCTGTCTCACAGGGACACGGTGACACAGTCGTTAGCACTGCTGTCTCACAGGGACACGGTGACACAGTGGTTAGCACTGATGTCTCACAGGGACACGGTGACACAGTCGTTAGCACTGCTGTCTCACAGGGACACGGTGACACAGTGGTTAGCACTGATGTCTCACAGGGACACGGTCACACAGTGGTTAGCACTGCTGTCTCACAGGGACAAGGTGACACAGTGGTTAGCACTGCTGTCTCACAGGGACACGGTGATACAGTGGTTAGTACTGCTGTCTCACAGGGACACGGTGACACAGTGGTTAGCACTGCTGTCTCACAGGGACACGGTGACACAGTCGTTAGCACTGCTGTCTCACAGGGACACGGTGACACAGTGGTTAGCACTGCTGTCTCACAGGGACACGGTGACACAGTCGTTAGCACTGCTGTCTCACAGGGACACGGTGACACAGTGGATAGCACTGATGTCTCACAGGGACACGGTGACACAGTGGTTAGCACTGCTGTCTCACAGGGACAAGGTGACACAGTGGTTAGCACAGCTGTCTCACAGGGACACGGTGATACAGTGGTAAGTACTGCTGTCTCACAGGGACACGGTGACACAGTGTTTAGCACTGCTGTCTCACAGGGACACGGTGATACATTGGTTAGCACTGATGTCTCACAGGGACACGGTCACACAGTGGTTAGCACTGCTGTCTCACAGGGACACGGTGACACAGTGGTTAGCACTGCTGTCCCACAGGGACATGGTGACACAGTGGTTAGCACTGCAGTCTCACAGGGACACGGTGACACAGTGGTTAGCACTGCTGTCTCACAGGGACACGGTGACACATTGGTTAGCACTGCTGTCTCACAGGGACACGGTCACGCTGTGGTTAGCACTGCTGTCTGACAGGGACATGGTGATACATTGGTTAGCACTGCTGTCTCACAGGGACACGGTGACACAGTGGTTAGCACTGCTGTCTCACAGGGACATGGTGATACAGTGGTTCGCACTGCTGTCTCACAGTATCACGGTGACACAGCGGTTAGCACTGCTGTCTCACAGGGACACGGTGATACAGTGGTTAGCACTGCGGTTTCACAGGGATACGGTGACACAGTAGTTAGCACTGCTGTCTCACAGGGATACGGTGACACAGTAGTTAGCACTGCTGTCTCACAGGGACTCAGTAACACAGTGGTTAGCACTGCTGTCTCACAGGGACACGGTGGCACACCCGTTAGCACTGCTGTCTCACAGTGACACGGTCACACAGTGATTTGCACTGCTGTGTCACAGGGACACCGTGACACAGTGGTTAGCACTGGTGTCTCACAGGGACACGGTGGCACAGTGGTTAGCACTGCTGTCTCACGGGGACACGGTGATACAGTGGTTAGTACTGCTGTCTCACAGGGACACGGTGACACGGTGGTTTGCACTGCTGTCTCACAGTATCACGGTGACACAGTGGTTAGCACTGCTGTCTCACAGGGACACGGTGATACAGTGGTTAGTACTGCTGTCTCACAGGGACACGGTGACACAGTGGTTAGCACTGCTGTCTCACAGGGACACGGTGACACATTGGTTAGCACTGCTGTCTCACAGGGACACGGCGACACAGTGGTTAGTACTGCTGCCTCACAGGAACACGGTGAAACAGTGGTTAGCACTGCTGTCTCACAGGGACACGGTGACACAGTGGTTAGCACTGCTGTCTCACAGGGACACGGTGGCACAGTGGTTAGCACTGCTGTCTCACAGGGACACGGTGATACAGTAGTTAGCACTGCTGTCTCACAGGGATATGGTGGCACAGTGGTTAGCACTGCTGACTCACAGGGACACGGTGACACAGTCGTTAGCACTGCTGTCTCACGGGGACACGGTGATACAGTGGTTAGTACTGCTGTCTCACAGGGACACGGTGACACGGTGGTTTGCACTGCTGTCTCACAGTATCACGGTGACACAGTGGTTAGCACTGCTGTCTCACAGGGACACGGTGATACAGTGGTTAGCACTTCTGTCTGACAGGGTCACGGTGACACAGTGGTTAGCACTGCTGTCTCACAGGGACACGGTGACACAGTGGTTAGCACTGATGTCTCACAGGGACACGGTCACACAGTGGTGAGCACTGCTGTCTCACAGGGACAAGGTGACACAGTGGTTAGCACTGCTGTCTCACAGGGACACGGTGATACAGTGGTTAGTACTGCTGTCTCACAGGGACACGGTGACACAGTGGTTAGCACTGCTGTCTCACAGGGACACGGTGACACAGTCGTTAGCACTGCTGTCTCACAGGGACACGGTGACACAGTGGATAGCACTGATGTCTCACATGGACACGGTGACACAGTGGTTAGCACTGCTGTCTCACAGGGACAAGGTGACACAGTGGTTAGCACTGCTGTCTCACAGGGACACGGTCACACAGTGGTTAGCACTGCTGTCTCACAGGGACACGGTGATACATTGGTTAGCACTGCTGTCTCACAGGGGCACGGTGACACAGTGGTTAGCACTGCTGTCCCACAGGGACATGGTGACACAGTGGTTAGCACTGCAGTCTCACAGGGACACGGTGACACAGTGGTTAGCACTGCTGTCTCACAGGGACACGGTGACACAGTCGTTAGCACTGCTGTCTCACAGGGACACGGTCACGCAGTGGTTAGCACTGCTGTCTGACAGGGACATGGTGATACATTGGTTAGCACTGCTGTCTCACAGGGACACGGTGACACAGTGGTTAGCACTGCTGTCTCACAGGGACACGGTGATACAGTGGTTCGCACTGCTGTCTCACAGTATCACGGTGACACAGTGGTTAGCACTGCTGTCTCACAGGGACACGGTGATACAGTGGTTAGCACTGCGGTTTCACAGGGATACGGTGACACAGTAGTTAGCACTGCTGTCTCACAGGGATACGGTGACACAGTAGTTAGCACTGCTGTCTCACAGGGACTCAGTAACACAGTGGTTAGCACTGCTGTCTCACAGGGACACGGTGGCACACCCGTTAGCACTGCTGTCTCACAGTGACACGGTCACACAGTGATTTGCCCTGCTGTGTCACAGGGACACCGTGACACAGTGGTTAGCACTGGTGTCTCACAGGGACACGGTGGCACAGTGGTTAGCACTGCTGTCTCACGGGGACACGGTGATACAGTGGTTAGTACTGCTATCTCACAGGGACACGGTGACACGGTGGTTTGCACTGCTGTCTCACAGTATCACGGTGACACAGTGGTTAGCACTGCTGTCTCACAGGGACACGGTGATACAGTGGTTAGTACTGCTGTCTCACAGGGACACGGTGACACAGTGGTTAGCACTGCTGTCTCACAGGGACACGGTGGCACAGTGGTTAGCACTGATGTCTCACAGGGACACGGTGATACAGTAGTTAGCACTGCTGTCTCACGGGGATATGGTGGCACAGTGGTTAGCACTGCTGACTCACAGGGACACGGTGACACAGTCGTTAGCACTGCTGTCTCACGGGGACATGGTGATACAGTGGTTAGTACTGCTGCCTCACAGGGACACGGTGACACGGTGGTTTGCACTGCTGTCTCACAGTATCACGGTGACACAGTGGTTAGCACTGCTGTCTCACAGGGACACGGTGACACAGTGCTTAGCACTGCTGTCTCACAGGGACACGGTGATACATTGGTTAGCACTTCTGTCTGACAGGGTCACGGTGACACAGTGGTTAGCACTGCTGTCTCACAGGGACACGGTGACACAGTGGTTAGCACTGCTGTCTCACAGGGACACGGTGGCACAGTGGTTAACACTGCTGTCTCACAGGGACACGGTGATACAGTGGTTAGCACTGCTGTCTCACAGTATCACGGTGACACAGTGGTTAGCACTGCTGTCTCACAGGGACATGGTGACACAGTGGTTAGCATTGCTGTCTCACAGGGACACGGTGACACAGTGGTTAGCACTTCTGTCTCACAGGGACACCGTGACACAGTGGTTAGTACTGCTGTCTCACAGGGACACGGTGACACAGTGGTTAGCACTGCTGTCTCACAGGGACACGGTGACACAGTCGTTAGCACTGCTGTCTCACAGGGACACGGTGAAACAGTGGTTAGCACTGATGTCTCACAGGGACACGGTGACACAGTCATTAGCACTGCTGTCTCACAGGGACACGGTGACACAGTGGTTAGCACTGATGTCTCACAGGGACACGGTCACACAGTGGTCAGCACTGCTGTCTCACAGAGACACGGTGACACAGTGGTTAGCACTGCTGTCTCACAGGGACACGGTGACACAGTCGTTAGCACTGCTGTCTCACAGGCACACGGTGATACAGTGGTTAGTACTGCTGTCTCACAGGGACACGGTGACACAGTGGTTAGCACTGCTGTCTCACAGGGACACGGTGACACAGTCGTTAGCACTGCTGTCTCACAGAGACACGGTGACACAGTGGTTAGCACTGCTGTCTCACAGGGACACGGTGACACAGTCGTTAGCACTGCTGTCTCACAGGGACACGGTGATACAGTGGTAAGTACTGCTGTCTCACAGGGACACGGTGACACAGTGGTTAGCACAGCTGTCTCACAGGGACACGGTGATACAGTGGTAAGTACTGCTGTCTCACAGGGACACGGTGACACAGTGGTTAGCACGGCTGTCTCACAGGGACACGGTGACACAGTGGTTAGCACTGCTGTCTCACAGGGACACGGTGACACAGTCGTTAGCACTGCTGTCTCACAGGGACACGGTGACACAGTGGTTAGCACTGATGTCTCACAGGGACACGGTGACACAGTCGTTAGCACTGCTGTCTCACAGGGACACGGTGACACAGTGGTTAGCACTGCTGTCTCACAGGGACACGGTGACACAGTGGTTAGCACTGCTGTCTCACAGGGACACGGTCACACAGTGGTTAGCACTGCTGTCTCACAGGGACAAGGTGACACAGTGGTTAGCACTGCTGTCTCACAAGGACACGGTGATACAGTGGTTAGTACTGCTGTCTCACAGGGACACGGTGACACAGTGGTTAGCACTGATGTCTCACAGGGACACGGTCACACAGTGGTTAGCACTGCTGTCTCACAGGGACAAGGTGACACAGTGGTTAGCACTGCTGTCTCACAGGGACACGGTGATACAGTGGTTAGTACTGCTGTCTCACAGGGACACGGTGACACAGTGGTTAGCACTGCTGTCTCACAGGGACATGGTGACACAGTCGTTAGCACTGCTGTCTCACAGGGACACGGTGACACAGTGGTTAGCACTGCTGTCTCACAGGGACACGGTGACACAGTCGTTAGCACTGCTGTCTCACAGGGACACGGTGATACATTGGTTAGCACTGATGTCTCACAGGGACACGGTCACACAGTGGTTAGCACTGCTGTCTCACAGGGACACGGTGACACAGTGGTTAGCACTGCTGTCCCACAGGGACATGGTGACACAGTGGTTAGCACTGCAGTCTCACAGGGACACGGTGACACAGTGGTTAGCACTGCTGTCTCACAGGGACACGGTGACACATTGGTTAGCACTGCTGTCTCACAGGGACACGGTCACGCAGTGGTTAGCACTGCTGTCTGACAGGGACATGGTGATACATTGGTTAGCACTGCTGTCTCACAGGGACACGGTGACACAGTGGTTAGCACTGCTGTCTCACAGGGACACGGTGATACAGTGGTTCGCACTGCTGTCTCACAGTATCACGGTGACACAGTGGTTAGCACTGCTGTCTCACAGGGACACGGTGATACAGTGGTTAGCACTGCGGTTTCACAGGGATACGGTGACACAGTAGTTAGCACTGCTGTCTCACAGGGATACGGTGACACAGTAGTTAGCACTGCTGTCTCACAGGGACACGGTGACACAGTGGTTATTACTGCTGTCTCACAGGGACACGGTGACACAGTGGTTAGCACTGCTGTCTCACAGGGACACGGTGATACATTGATTAGCACTGCTGTCTCACAGGGACACGGTGACACAGTGGTTAGCACTGCTGTCTCACAGGGACACGGTGACACAGTGGTTAGCACTGCTGTCCCACAGGGACATGGTGACACAGTGGTTAGCACTGCAGTCTCACAGGGACACGGTGACACAGTGGTTAGCACTGCTGTCTCACAGGGACACGGTGACACATTGGTTAGCACTGCTGTCTCACAGGGACACGATGACACAGTGGTTAGCACTGCTGTCTCACAGGAACACGGTGACACAGTGGTTAGTACTGCTGTCTCACAGGGACACGGTGACACAGTGGTTAGCACTGCTGTCTCACAGGGACACGGTGGCACTGTGGTTAGCTCTGCTGTCTCACAGGGATATTGTGGCACAGTGGTTAGCACTGCTGGCTCACAGTGACACGGTCACACAGTGGTTAGCACTGCTCTGTCACAGGGACACGGTGATACAGTGGTTAGCACTGCTGTGTCACAGGGACACGGTGATACAGTGGTTAGCACTGGTGTCTCACAGGGACACGGTGACACAGTGGTTAGCACTGCTGTCTCACAGTATCACGGTGACACAGTGGTTAGCACTGCTGTCTCACAGGGACATGGTGACACAGTGGTTAGCACTGCTGTCTCACAGTATCACGGTGACACAGTGGTTAGCACTGCTGTCTCACAGGGACACGGTGACACAGTGGTTAGCACTGCTGTCTCACAGGGACATGGTGACACAGTGGTTAGCACTGATGTCTCACAGGGACACGGTGGTACAGTGGTTAGCACTGCTGTCTCACAGTATCACGGTTATACAGTGGTTAGCACTGCTGCCTCACAGGGACATGGTGACACAGTGGTTAGCACTGCTGTCTCACAGGGACACGGTGACACAATGGTTAGTACTGCTGTCTCACAGGGACACGGTGACACAGTGGTTAGCACTGCTGTCTCACAGTATCACGGTTATACAGTGGTTAGCACTGCTGCCTCACAGGGACACGGTGACACAGTGGTTGGCACTGCTGTCTCACAGGGACACGGTGACACAGTGGTTAGCACTGCTGTCTCACACGGACACGGTGACACAGTGGTTAGCACTGCTGTCTCACAGGGACACGGTCACACAGTGGTTCGCACTGCTGCCTCACAGGGACACGGTGACATAGTGGTTTGCACTGCTGTCTCACAGGGACACGGTGACACAGTGGTTAGCAATGCTGCCACACAGGGACACAGTGACACAGTGGTTAGCACTGCTGTCTCACAGGGACATGGTGACACAGTGGTTCGCACTGCTGTCTCACAGTATCACGGTGACACAGTGGTTAGCACTGCTGTCTCACAGGGACACGGTCACACAGTGGTTAGCACTGCTGCCACACAGGGACACGGTGACACAGTGGTTTGCACTGCTGTCTCACAGGGACACGGTGACACAGTGGTTTGCACTGCTGTCTCACAGGGACACGGTGACACAGTGGTTAGCACTGCTGTCTCACAGGGACTCGGTGACACAGTGATTAGCACTGCTGTCTCACAGTATCACGGTGACACAGTGGTTCGCACTGCTGTCTCACAGGGACACGGTGACACAGTGGTTCGTACTGCTGTCTCGCAGGGACACGGTGGCACAGTGGTTAGCACTGCTGTCTCACAGGGACACGGTGACACAGTGGTTAGCTCTGCTGTCTCACAGGGACACGGTCACACAGTGGTTAGCACTGCTGTCTCACAGGGACACGGTGACACATTGGTTAGCACTGCTGTCTCACAGGGACACGGTCACGCAGTGGTTAGCACTGCTGTCTGACAGGGACATGGTGATACATTGGTTAGCACTGCTGTCTCACAGGGACACGGTGACACAGTGGTTAGCACTGCTGTCTCACAGGGACACGGTGATACAGTGGTTCGCACTGCGGTTTCACAGGGATACGGTGACACAGTAGTTAGCACTGCTGTCTCACAGGGATACGGTGACACAGTAGTTAGCACTGCTGTCTCACAGGGACTCAGTAACACAGTGGTTAGCACTGCTGTCTCACAGGGACACGGTGGCACACCCGTTAGCACTGCTGTCTCACAGTGACACGGTCACACAGTGATTTGCACTGCTGTGTCACAGGGACACCGTGACACAGTGGTTAGCACTGGTGTCTCACAGGGACACGGTGGCACAGTGGTTAGCACTGCTGTCTCACGGGGACACGGTGATACAGTGGTTAGTACTGCTGTCTCACAGGGACACGGTGACACGGTGGTTTGCACTGCTGTCTCACAGTATCACGGTGACACAGTGGTTAGCACTGCTGTCTCACAGGGACACGGTGATACAGTGGTTAGCACTGCTGTCTCACAGGGACACGGTGACACAGTGGTTAGCACTGCTGTCTCACAGGGACACGGTGACACATTGGTTAGCACTGCTGTCTCACAGGGACACGGCGACACAGTGGTTAGTACTGCTGCCTCACAGGAACACGGTGAAACAGTGGTTAGCACTGCTGTCTCACAGGGACACGGTGACACAGTGGTTAGCACTGCTGTCTCACAGGGACGCGGTGGCACAGTGGTTAGCACTGCTGTCTCACAGGGACACGGTGATACAGTAGTTAGCACTGCTGTCTCACAGGGATATGGTGGCACAGTGGTTAGCACTGCTGACTCACAGGGACACGGTGACACAGTCGTTAGCACTGCTGTCTCACGGGGACACGGTGATACAGTGGTTTGTACTGCTGTCTCACAGGGACACGGTGGCACAGTGGTTAGCACTGCTGTCTCACAGGGACGCGGTGGCACAGTGGTTAGCACTGCTGTCTCACAGGGACACGGTGATACAATAGTTAGCACTGCTGTCTCACAGGGATATGGTGGCACAGTGGTTAGCACTGCTGACTCACAGGGACACGGTGACACAGTCGTTAGCACTGCTGTCTCACGGGGACACGGTGATACAGTGGTTTGTACTGCTGTCTCACAGGGACACGGTGATACAGTGGTTTGTACTGCTGTCTCACAGGGACACGGTGACACGGTGGTTTGCACTGCTGTCTCACAGTATCACGGTGACACAGTGGTTAGCACTGCTGTCTCACAGGGACATGGTGACACAGTAGTTAGCACTGCTGTCTCACAGGGACACGGTGACACAGTGGTTAGCACTGATGTCTCACAGGGACACGGTCACACAGTGATTTGCACTGCTGTGTCACAGGGACACCGTGACACAGTGATTAGCACTGGTGTCTCACAGGGACACGGTGGCACAGTGGTTAGCACTGCTGTCTCACAGGGACACGGTGACACAGTCGTTAGCACTGCTGTCTCACAGGGACACGGTCACACAGTGATTTGCACTGCTGTGTCACAGGGACACGGTGATACAATAGTTAGCACTGCTGTCTCACAGGGATATGGTGGCACAGTGGTTAGCACTGCTGACTCACAGGGACACGGTGACACAGTCGTTAGCACTGCTGTCTCACGGGGACACGGTGATACAGTGGTTTGTACTGCTGTCTCACAGGGACACGGTGATACAGTGGTTTGTACTGCTGTCTCACAGGGACACGGTGACACGGTGGTTTGCACTGCTGTCTCACAGTATCACGGTGACACAGTGGTTAGCACTGCTGTCTCACAGGGACATGGTGACACAGTAGTTAGCACTGCTGTCTCACAGGGACACGGTGACACAGTGGTTAGCACTGATGTCTCACAGGGACACGGTGACACAGTCGTTAGCACTGCTGTCTCACAGGGACACGGTGACACAGTGGTTAGCACTGATGTCTCACAGGGACACGGTCACACAGTGATTTGCACTGCTGTGTCACAGGGACACCGTGACACAGTGATTAGCACTGGTGTCTCACAGGGACACGGTGGCACAGTGGTTAGCACTGCTGTCTCACAGGGACACGGTGACACAGTCGTTAGCACTGCTGTCTCACAGGGACACGGTCACACAGTGATTTGCACTGCTGTGTCACAGGGACACCGTGACACAGTGATTAGCACTGGTGTCTCACAGGGACACGGTGGCACAGTGGTTAGCACTGCTGTCTCACAGGGACGCGGTGGCACAGTGGTTAGCACTGCTGTCTCACAGGGACACGGTGATACAGTAGTTAGCACTGCTGTCTCACAGGGATATGGTGGCACAGTGGTTAGCACTGCTGACTCACAGGGACACGGTGACACAGTCGTTAGCACTGCTGTCTCACGGGGACACGGTGATACAGTGGTTTGTACTGCTGTCTCACAGGGACACGGTGGCACAGTGGTTAGCACTGCTGTCTCACAGGGACGCGGTGGCACAGTGGTTAGCACTGCTGTCTCACAGGGACACGGTGATACAATAGTTAGCACTGCTGTCTCACAGGGATATGGTGGCACAGTGGTTAGCACTGCTGACTCACAGGGACACGGTGACACAGTCGTTAGCACTGCTGTCTCACGGGGACACGGTGATACAGTGGTTTGTACTGCTGTCTCACAGGGACACGGTGACACAGTGGTAAGCACTGCTGTCTCACAGGGACACGGTGACACAGTGGTTAGCACTGCTGTCTCACAGGGATACGGTGACACAGTGGTTAGCACTGCTGTCTCACAGGGACACGGTGACACAGTCGTTAGCACTGCTGTCTCACAGGGACACGGTGACACAGTGGTTAGCACTGATGTCTCACAGGGACACGGTGACACAGTCGTTAGCACTGCTGTCTCACAGGGACACGGTGACACAGTGGTTAGCACTGATGTCTCACAGGGACACGGTCACACAGTGGTTAGCACTGCTGTCTCACAGGGACACGGTGACACAGTCGTTAGCTCTGCTGTCTCACAGGGACACGGTGACACAGTCGTTAGCACTGCTGTCTCACAGGGACACGGTGACACAGTGGTTAGCTCTGCTGTCTCACAGGGACACGGTGACACAGTCGTTAGCACTGCTGTCTCACAGGGACACGGTGACACAGTTGTTAGCACTGCTGTCTAACAGGGACACGGTGACACAGTGGTTAGCACTGCTGTCTCACAGGGACAAGGTGACACAGTGGTTAGCACTGCTGTCTCACAGGGACACGGTGATACGGTGGTAAGTACTGCTGTCTCACAGGGACACGGTGACACAGTGGTTAGCACTGCTGTCTCACAGGGACACGGTGATACATTGGTTAGCACTGATGTCTCACAGGGACACGGTCAATCAGTGGTTAGCACTGCTGTCTCACAGGGACACGGTGACACAGTGGTTAGCACTGCTGTCCCACAGGGACATGGTGACACAGTGGTTAGCACTGCAGTCTCACAGGGACACGGTGACACAGTGGTTAGCACTGCTGTCTCACAGGGACACGGTGACACATTGATTAGCACTGCTGTCTCACAGGGACACGGTCACGCAGTGGTTAGCACTGCTGTCTGACAGGGACATGGTGATACATTGGTTAGCACTGCTGTCTCACAGGGACACGGTGACACAGTGGTTAGCACTGCTGTCTCACAGGGACACGGTGATACAGTGGTTCGCACTGCTGTCTCACAGTATCACGGTGACACAGTGGTTAGCACTGCTGTCTCACAGGGACACGGTGATACAGTGGTTAGCACTGCGGTTTCACAGGGATACGGTGACACAGTAGTTAGCACTGCTGTCTGACAGGGATACGGTGACACAGTAGTTAGCACTGCTGTCTCACAGGGACACGGTGACACAGTGGTTATTACTGCTGTCTCACAGGGACACGGTGACACAGTGGTTAGCACTGCTGTCTCACAGGGACTCGGTGACACAGTGATTAGCACTGCTGTCTCACAGTATCACGGTGACACAGTGGTTCGCACTGCTGTCTCACAGGGACACGGTGACACAGTGGTTCGTACTGCTGTCTCGCAGGGACACGGTGGCACAGTGGTTAGCACTGCTGTCTCACAGGGACACGGTGACACAGTGGTTAGCTCTGCTGTCTCACAGGGACACGGTCACACAGTGGTTAGCACTGCTGTCTCACAGGGACACGGTGACACATTGGTTAGCACTGCTGTCTCACAGGGACACGGTCACGCAGTGGTTAGCACTGCTGTCTGACAGGGACATGGTGATACATTGGTTAGCACTGCTGTCTCACAGGGACACGGTGACACAGTGGTTAGCACTGCTGTCTCACAGGGACACGGTGATACAGTGGTTCGCACTGCGGTTTCACAGGGATACGGTGACACAGTAGTTAGCACTGCTGTCTCACAGGGATACGGTGACACAGTAGTTAGCACTGCTGTCTCACAGGGACTCAGTAACACAGTGGTTAGCACTGCTGTCTCACAGGGACACGGTGGCACACCCGTTAGCACTGCTGTCTCACAGTGACACGGTCACACAGTGATTTGCACTGCTGTGTCACAGGGACACCGTGACACAGTGATTAGCACTGGTGTCTCACAGGGACACGGTGGCACAGTGGTTAGCACTGCTGTCTCACGGGGACACGGTGATACAGTGGTTAGTACTGCTGTCTCACAGGGACACGGTGACACGGTGGTTTGCACTGCTGTCTCACAGTATCACGGTGACACAGTGGTTAGCACTGCTGTCTCACAGGGACACGGTGATACAGTGGTTAGCACTGCTGTCTCACAGGGACACGGTGACACAGTGGTTAGCACTGCTGTCTCACAGGGACACGGTGACACATTGGTTAGCACTGCTGTCTCACAGGGACACGGCGACACAGTGGTTAGTACTGCTGCCTCACAGGAACACGGTGACACAGTGGTTAGCACTGCTGTCTCACAGGGACGCGGTGGCACAGTGGTTAGCACTGCTGTCTCACAGGGACACGGTGATACAGTAGTTAGCACTGCTGTCTCACAGGGATATGGTGGCACAGTGGTTAGCACTGCTGACTCACAGGGACACGGTGACACAGTCGTTAGCACTGCTGTCTCACGGGGACACGGTGATACAGTGGTTTGTACTGCTGTCTCACAGGGACACGGTGGCACAGTGGTTAGCACTGCTGTCTCACAGGGACGCGGTGGCACAGTGGTTAGCACTGCTGTCTCACAGGGACACGGTGATACAGTAGTTAGCACTGCTGTCTCACAGGGATATGGTGGCACAGTGGTTAGCACTGCTGACTCACAGGGACACGGTGACACAGTCGTTAGCACTGCTGTCTCACGGGGACACGGTGATACAGTGGTTTGTACTGCTGTCTCACAGGGACACGGTGATACAGTGGTTTGTACTACTGTCTCACAGGGACACGGTGACACGGTGGTTTGCACTGCTGTCTCACAGTATCACGGTGACACAGTGGTTAGCACTGCTGTCTCACAGGGACATGGTGACACAGTAGTTAGCACTGCTGTCACACAGGGACACGGTGACACAGTGGTTAGCACTGCTGTCTCACAGGGACACGGTGACACAGTGGTTAGCACTGCTGTCTCACAGGGATACGGTGACACAGTGGTTAGCACTGCTGTCTCACAGGGACACGGTGACACAGTCGTTAGCACTGCTGTCTCACAGGGACACGGTGACACAGTGGTTAGCACTGATGTCTCACAGGGACACGGTGACACAGTCGTTAGCACTGCTGTCTCACAGGGACACGGTGACACAGTGGTTAGCACTGATGTCTCACAGGGACACGGTCACACAGTGGTTAGCACTGCTGTCTCACAGGGACACGGTGACACAGTCGTTAGCACTGCTGTCTCACAGGGACACGGTGACACAGTCGTTAGCACTGCTGTGTCACAAGGACACGGTGACACAGTGGTTAGCACTGCTGTCTCACAGGGACACGGTGACACAGTCGTTAGCACTGCTGTCTCACAGGGACACGGTGACACAGTTGTTAGCACTGCTGTCTCACAGGGACACGGTGACACAGTGGTTAGCACTGCTGTCTCACAGGGACAAGGTGACACAGTGGTTAGCACTGCTGTCTCACAGGGACACGGTGATACAGTGGTAAGTACTGCTGTCTCACAGGGACACGGTGACACAGTGGTTAGCACTGCTGTCTCACAGGGACACGGTGTTACATTGGTTAGCACTGATGTCTCACAGGGACACGGTCACTCAGTGGTTAGCACTGCTGTCTCACAGGGACACGGTGACACAGTGGTTAGCACTGCTGTCCCACAGGGACACGGTGACACAGTGGTTAGCACTGCTGTCTCACAGGGACACGGTGGCACAGTGGTTAGCTCTGCTGTCTCACAGGGATATTGTGGCACAGTGGTTAGCACTGCTGGCTCACAGTGACACGGTCACACAGTGGTTAGCACTGCTCTGTCACAGGGACACGGTGATACAGTGGTTAGCACTGCTGTGTCACAGGGACACGGTGATACAGTGGTTAGCACTGGTGTCTCACAGGGACACGGTGACACAGTGGTTAGCACTGCTGTCTCACAGTATCACGGTGACACAGTGGTTAGCACTGCTGTCTCACAGGGACATGGTGACACAGTGGTTAGCACTGCTGTCTCACAGTATCACGGTGACACAGTGGTTAGCACTGCTGTCTCACAGGGACACGGTGACACAGTGGTTAGCACTGCTGTCTCACAGGGACATGGTGACACAGTGGTTAGCACTGATGTCTCACAGGGACACGGTGGTACAGTGGTTAGCACTGCTGTCTCACAGTATCACGGTTATACAGTGGTTAGCACTGCTGCCTCACAGGGACATGGTGACACAGTGGTTAGCACTGCTGTCTCACAGGGACACGGTGACACAATGGTTAGTACTGCTGTCTCACAGGGACACGGTGACACAGTGGTTAGCACTGCTGTCTCACAGTATCACGGTTATACAGTGGTTAGCACTGCTGCCTCACAGGGACACGGTGACACAGTGGTTGGCACTGCTGTCTCACAGGGACACGGTGACACAGTGGTTAGCACTGCTGTCTCACACGGACACGGTGACACAGTGGTTAGCACTGCTGTCTCACAGGGACACGGTCACACAGTGGTTCGCACTGCTGCCTCACAGGGACACGGTGACATAGTGGTTTGCACTGCTGTCTCACAGGGACACGGTGACACAGTGGTTAGCACTGCTGCCACACAGGGACACAGTGACACAGTGGTTAGCACTGCTGTCTCACAGGGACATGGTGACACAGTGGTTCGCACTGCTGTCTCACAGTATCACGGTGACACAGTGGTTAGCACTGCTGTCTCACAGGGACACGGTCACACAGTGGTTAGCACTGCTGCCACACAGGGACACGGTGACACAGTGGTTTGCACTGCTGTCTCACAGGGACACGGTGACACAGTGGTTTGCACTGCTGTCTCACAGGGACACGGTGACACAGTGGTTAGCACTGCTGTCTCACAGGGACTCGGTGACACAGTGATTAGCACTGCTGTCTCACAGTATCACGGTGACACAGTGGTTCGCACTGCTGTCTCACAGGGACACGGTGACACAGTGGTTCGTACTGCTGTCTCGCAGGGACACGGTGGCACAGTGGTTAGCACTGCTGTCTCACAGGGACACGGTGACACAGTGGTTAGCTCTGCTGTCTCACAGGGACACGGTCACACAGTGGTTAGCACTGCTGTCTCACAGGGACACGGTGACACATTGGTTAGCACTGCTGTCTCACAGGGACACGGTCACGCAGTGGTTAGCACTGCTGTCTGACAGGGACATGGTGATACATTGGTTAGCACTGCTGTCTCACAGGGACACGGTGACACAGTGGTTAGCACTGCTGTCTCACAGGGACACGGTGATACAGTGGTTCGCACTGCGGTTTCACAGGGATACGGTGACACAGTAGTTAGCACTGCTGTCTCACAGGGATACGGTGACACAGTAGTTAGCACTGCTGTCTCACAGGGACTCAGTAACACAGTGGTTAGCACTGCTGTCTCACAGTGACACGGTCACACAGTGATTTGCACTGCTGTGTCACAGGGACACCGTGACACAGTGGTTAGCACTGGTGTCTCACAGGGACACGGTGGCACAGTGGTTAGCACTGCTGTCTCACGGGGACACGGTGATACAGTGGTTAGTACTGCTGTCTCACAGGGACACGGTGACACGGTGGTTTGCACTGCTGTCTCACAGTATCACGGTGACACAGTGGTTAGCACTGCTGTCTCACAGGGACACGGTGATACAGTGGTTAGCACTGCTGTCTCACAGGGACACGGTGACGCAGTGGTTAGCACTGCTGTCTCACAGGGACACGGTGACACATTGGTTAGCACTGCTGTCTCACAGGGACACGGCGACACAGTGGTTAGTACTGCTGCCTCACAGGAACACGGTGAAACAGTGGTTAGCACTGCTGTCTCACAGGGACACGGTGACACAGTGGTTAGCACTGCTGTCTCACAGGGACGCGGTGGCACAGTGGTTAGCACTGCTGTCTCACAGGGACACGGTGATACAGTAGTTAGCACTGCTGTCTCACAGGGATATGGTGGCACAGTGGTTAGCACTGCTGACTCACAGGGACACGGTGACACAGTCGTTAGCACTGCTGTCTCACGGGGACACGGTGATACAGTGGTTTGTACTGCTGTCTCACAGGGACACGGTGGCACAGTGGTTAGCACTGCTGTCTCACAGGGACGCGGTGGCACAGTGGTTAGCACTGCTGTCTCACAGGGACACGGTGATACAATAGTTAGCACTGCTGTCTCACAGGGATATGGTGGCACAGTGGTTAGCACTGCTGACTCACAGGGACACGGTGACACAGTCGTTAGCACTGCTGTCTCACGGGGACACGGTGATACAGTGGTTTGTACTGCTGTCTCACAGGGACACGGTGATACAGTGGTTTGTACTGCTGTCTCACAGGGACACGGTGACACGGTGGTTTGCACTGCTGTCTCACAGTATCACGGTGACACAGTGGTTAGCACTGCTGTCTCACAGGGACATGGTGACACAGTAGTTAGCACTGCTGTCTCACAGGGACACGGTGACACAGTGGTAAGCACTGCTGTCTCACAGGGACACGGTGACACAGTGGTTAGCACTGCTGTCTCACAGGGATACGGTGACACAGTGGTTAGCACTGCTGTCTCACAGGGACACGGTGACACAGTCGTTAGCACTGCTGTCTCACAGGGACACGGTGACACAGTGGTTAGCACTGATGTCTCACAGGGACACGGTGACACAGTCGTTAGCACTGCTGTCTCACAGGGACACGGTGACACAGTGGTTAGCACTGATGTCTCACAGGGACACGGTCACACAGTGGTTAGCACTGCTGTCTCACAGGGACACGGTGACACAGTCGTTAGCTCTGCTGTCTCACAGGGACACGGTGACACAGTCGTTAGCACTGCTGTCTCACAGGGACACGGTGACACAGTGGTTAGCTCTGCTGTCTCACAGGGACACGGTGACACAGTCGTTAGCACTGCTGTCTCACAGGGACACGGTGACACAGTTGTTAGCACTGCTGTCTAACAGGGACACGGTGACACAGTGGTTAGCACTGCTGTCTCACAGGGACAAGGTGACACAGTGGTTAGCACTGCTGTCTCACAGGGACACGGTGATACGGTGGTAAGTACTGCTGTCTCACAGGGACACGGTGACACAGTGGTTAGCACTGCTGTCTCACAGGGACACGGTGATACATTGGTTAGCACTGATGTCTCACAGGGACACGGTCACTCAGTGGTTAGCACTGCTGTCTCACAGGGACACGGTGACACAGTGGTTAGCACTGCTGTCCCACAGGGACATGGTGACACAGTGGTTAGCACTGCAGTCTCACAGGGACACGGTGACACAGTGGTTAGCACTGCTGTCTCACAGGGACACGGTGACACATTGATTAGCACTGCTGTCTCACAGGGACACGGTCACGCAGTGGTTAGCACTGCTGTCTGACAGGGACATGGTGATACATTGGTTAGCACTGCTGTCTCACAGGGACACGGTGACACAGTGGTTAGCACTGCTGTCTCACAGGGACACGGTGATACAGTGGTTCGCACTGCTGTCTCACAGTATCACGGTGACACAGTGGTTAGCACTGCTGTCTCACAGGGACACGGTGATACAGTGGTTAGCACTGCGGTTTCACAGGGATACGGTGACACAGTAGTTAGCACTGCTGTCTGACAGGGATACGGTGACACAGTAGTTAGCACTGCTGTCTCACAGGGACACGGTGACACAGTGGTTATTACTGCTGTCTCACAGGGACACGGTGACACAGTGGTTAGCACTGCTGTCTCACAGGGACTCGGTGACACAGTGATTAGCACTGCTGTCTCACAGTATCACGGTGACACAGTGGTTCGCACTGCTGTCTCACAGGGACACGGTGACACAGTGGTTCGTACTGCTGTCTCGCAGGGACACGGTGGCACAGTGGTTAGCACTGCTGTCTCACAGGGACACGGTGACACAGTGGTTAGCTCTGCTGTCTCACAGGGACACGGTCACACAGTGGTTAGCACTGCTGTCTCACAGGGACACGGTGACACATTGGTTAGCACTGCTGTCTCACAGGGACACGGTCACGCAGTGGTTAGCACTGCTGTCTGACAGGGACATGGTGATACATTGGTTAGCACTGCTGTCTCACAGGGACACGGTGACACAGTGGTTAGCACTGCTGTCTCACAGGGACACGGTGATACAGTGGTTCGCACTGCGGTTTCACAGGGATACGGTGACACAGTAGTTAGCACTGCTGTCTCACAGGGATACGGTGACACAGTAGTTAGCACTGCTGTCTCACAGGGACTCAGTAACACAGTGGTTAGCACTGCTGTCTCACAGGGACACGGTGGCACACCCGTTAGCACTGCTGTCTCACAGTGACACGGTCACACAGTGATTTGCACTGCTGTGTCACAGGGACACCGTGACACAGTGATTAGCACTGGTGTCTCACAGGGACACGGTGGCACAGTGGTTAGCACTGCTGTCTCACGGGGACACGGTGATACAGTGGTTAGTACTGCTGTCTCACAGGGACACGGTGACACGGTGGTTTGCACTGCTGTCTCACAGTATCACGGTGACACAGTGGTTAGCACTGCTGTCTCACAGGGACACGGTGATACAGTGGTTAGCACTGCTGTCTCACAGGGACACGGTGACACAGTGGTTAGCACTGCTGTCTCACAGGGACACGGTGACACATTGGTTAGCACTGCTGTCTCACAGGGACACGGCGACACAGTGGTTAGTACTGCTGCCTCACAGGAACACGGTGACACAGTGGTTAGCACTGCTGTCTCACAGGGACGCGGTGGCACAGTGGTTAGCACTGCTGTCTCACAGGGACACGGTGACACAGTGGTTAGCACTGCTGTCTCACGGGGACACGGTGATACAGTGGTTAGTACTGCTGTCTCACAGGGACACGGTGACACAGTGGTTAGCACTGCTGTCTCACAGGGACACGGTGACACAGTGGTTAGCACTGCTGTCTCACAGGGACACGGTGACACAGTGGTTAGCACTGCTGTCTCACAGGGACACGGTGACACAGTGGTTAGCACTGCTGTCTCACAGGGACACGGTGACACAGTGGTTAGCACTGCTGTCTCACAGTATCACGCTGACACAGTGGTTAGCACTGCTGTCTCACAGGGACACGGTGACACAGTGGTTAGTACTGCTGTCTCACAGGGACACGGTGACATAGTGGTTAGCACTGCTGTCTCACAGGGACACGGTGACACAGTGGTTAGGACTGCTGTCTCACAGGGACACGGTGACACAGTGGTTAACACTGATGTCTCACAGGTACACGGTGACACAGTGGTTAGCACTGCTGTCTCACAGGGACACGGTGACACAGTGGTTAGCACTGCTGTCTCACAGGGACACGGTGACACAGTGGTTAACACTGATGTCTCACAGGGACACGGTGGTACAGTGGTTAGCACTGCTGTCTCACAGTATCACGGTTATACAGTGGTTAGCACTGCTGCCTCACAGGGACATGGTGACACAGTGGTTAGCACTGCTGTCTCACAGGGACACGGTGACACAGTGGTTAGTACTGCTGTCTCACAGGGACACGGTGACACAGTGGTTAGCACTGCTGTCTCACAGCATCACGGTTATACAGTGGTTAGCACTGCTGCCTCACTGGGACATGGTGACACAGTGGTTAGCACTGCTGTCTCACAGGGACACGGTGACACAGTGGTTAGCACTGCTGTCTCACAGGGACACGGTGACACAGTGGTTGGCACTGCTGTCTCACAGTATCACGGTTATACAGTGGTTAGCACTGCTGTCTCGCAGGGACATGGTGACACAGTGGTTAGCACTGCTGCCTCACAGGGACATGGTGACACAGTGGTTAGCACTGCTGTTTCACAGGGACACGGTCACACAGTGGTTAGCACTGCTGTCTCACAGTATCACGGTTATACAGTGGTTAGCACTGCTGTCTCGCAGGGACATGGTGACACAGTGGTTAGCACTGCTGCCTCACAGGGACATGGTGACACAGTGGTTAGTACTGCTGCCTCACAGGGACACGGTGACACAGTGGTTGGCACTGCTGTCTCACAGGGACACGGTGACACAGTGGTTTGCACTGCTGTCTCACAGGGACACGGTGACACAGTGGTTCGCACTGCTGTCTCGCAGGGACACGGTGACACAGTGGTTAGCTCTGCTGTCTCACAGGGACACGGTGACACAGTGGTTAGCACAGCTGTCTCACAGGTACACGGTGACACAGTGGTTAGCTCTGCTGTCTCACAGGGACATGGTGATACATTGGTTAGCACTGCTGTCTCACAGGGACACGGTGACACAGTTGTTAGCACTGCTGTCTCACAGGGACACGGTGACACAGTGGTTCGCACTGCTGTCTCAAAGGAACACGGTGATACAGTGGTTAGCACTGCTGTCTCACAGGGACACGGTGACACAGTGGTTAGCACTGCTGTCTCACAGGGACACGGTGACACAGTGGTTCGCACTGCTGTCTCACAGTATCACGGTGACACAGTGGTTAGCACTGCTGTCTCACAGGGACACGGTGATACAGTGGTTAGCACTGCGGTCTCACAGGGATACGGTGACACTGTAGTTAGCACTGCTGTCTCACAGGGACACGGTCACACAGTGGTTAGCACTGCTGTCTCACAGTATCACGGTGACACAGTGGTTAGCACTGCTGTCTCACAGGGACACGGTGACACAGTGGTTAGCACTGCTGTCTCAGAGGGACACGGTGACACAGTGGTTAGTACTGCTGTCTCACAGGGACACGGTGACACAGTGGTTAGCACTTCTGTCTCACAGGGACACGGTGACACAGTGGTTTGCACTGCTGTCTCACAGGGACACGGTGACACAGTGGTTAGCACTGCTGTCTCACAGGGACACGGTGACACAGTGGTTAGCACTGCTGTCTCACAGGGACACGGTGACACAGTGGTTAGCACTGCTGTCTCACAGGGACATGGTGACACAGTGGTTAGCACTGCTGTCTCACAGGGACACAGTAACACAGTGGTTAGCACTGCTGTCTCACAGGGCAACGGTGGCACAGTGGTTAGCACTGCTGTCTCACAGGGACACGGTGGCACACTGGTTAGCACTGCTGTCTCACAGTGACACGGTCACACAGTGATTTGCACTGCTGTGTCACAGGGACACGGTGACACGGTGGTTTGCACTGCTGTCTCACAGTATCACGGTGACACAGTGGTTAGCACTGCTGTCTCACAGGGACACGGTGACACAGTGGTTAGCACTGCTGTCTCACAGGGACATGGTGGCACAGTGGTTAGCACTGCTGTCTCACAGGGACACATAGAACATAGAACATTACAGCGCAGAACTGGCCCTTCGGCCCACGATGTTGCGCCGACCAGTTACAAAAACAATGACCCACTAGCCTATACCAATCCCTTTTCGTCCATAAACCTATCCAGAGATCTCTTAAACGCCCCCAAACTAGACGCATTTACAACTGCAGCAGGCAGGGCATTCCAATCCTTCACCACCCGCTGGGTAAAGAACCTACCCCTGACATCCGTCCTGTAGCTACCCCCACTTAATTTAAAGCCATGCCCCCTCGTGCTAGCTTTCTCCATCCGAGGAAAAAGGCTATCACTATCCACCCTATCTAAACCTCTAATCATCTTATATGTTTCAATAAGATCCCCTCTTAGCCGCCTTCTTTCCAACGAAAACAACCCTAGATCCCTCAGTCTCTCCTCATAGGACCTCCCCACCATACCAGGCAACATCCTAGTAAACCTCCTCTGCACCCTCTCCAACGCCTCCACATCCTTCTTGTAATGCGGGGACCAGAACTGCACACAGTACTCCAAGTGCGGCCGCACTAGAGTAGTGTACAGTTGCAACATTACACTGCGACTCCTAAATTCAATCCCCCTACCAATAAACGCCAAGACACCGTACGCCTTCTTGACAACCTTATCTACATGATTCCCAACTTTCAGGGATCTATGTACACACACACCTAGATCCCTCTGTTCATCCACACTATTCAAGGTCGTCCCGTTAGCCCTATACTCGACACATCTGTTGCTCCTACCAAAGTGAATTACCTCACACTTCTCCGCATTAAATTCCATTAAATTAAATTAAATTAGCACTGCTGTCTCACAGGGACACAGTAACACAGTGGTTAGCACTGCTGTCTCACAGGGACACGGTGGCACACCCGTTAGCACTGCTGTCTCACAGTGACACGGTCACACAGTGATTTGCACTGCTGTGTCACAGGGACACGGTGACACAGTGGTTAGCACTGGTGTCTCACAGGGACACGGTGGCACAGTGGTTAGCACTGCTGTCTCACGGGGACACGGTGATACAATGGGTAGTACTGCTGTCTCACAGGGACACGGTGACACGGTGGTTTGCACTGCTGTCTCACAGGGACACAGTGGCACAGTGGTTAGCACTGCTGTCTCACAGGGACACGGTGATACAGTAGTTAGCACTGCTGTCTCACAGGGATATGGTGGCACAGTGGTTAGCACTGCTGTCTCACAGGGACACGGTGACACAGTCATTAGCACTGCTGTCTCACGGGGACACGGTGATACAGTGGTTAGTACTGCTGTCTCACAGGGACACGGTGACACAGTGGTTAGCACTGCTGTCTCACAGGGACACGGTGACACAGTCGTTAGCAATGCTGTCTCACGGGGACACGGTGATACAGTGGTTAGTACTGCTGTCTCACAGGGACACGGTGACACGGTGGTTTGCACTGCTGTCTCACAGTATCACGGTGACACAGTGGTTAGCACTGCTGTCTCACAGTATCACGGTGACACAGTGGTTAGCACTGCTGTCTCACAGGGACACGGTGACACATTGGTTAGCACTGCTGTCTCACAGGGACACGGCGACACAGTGGTTAGCTCTGCTGTCTCACAGGGACACGGTGGCACATTGGTTAGCACTGCTGTCTCACAGGGACACGGTGATACAGTAGTTAGCACTGCTGTCTCACAGGGATATGGTGGCACAGTGGTTAGCACTGCTGTCTCACGGGGACACGGTGATACAGTGGTTAGTACTGCTGTCTCACAGGGACACGGTGACACGGTGGTTTGCACTGCTGTCTCACAGTATCACGGTGACACAGTGGTTAGCACTGCTGTCTCACAGGGACACGGTGACACAGTGGTTAGCACTGCTGTCTCACAGGGACACAGTGGCACAGTGGTTAGCACTGCTGTCTCACGGGGACACGGTGATACAATGGGTAGTACTGCTGTCTCACAGGGACACGGTGACACGGTGGTTTGCACTGCTGTCTCACAGGGACACAGTGGCACAGTGGTTAGCACTGCTGTCTCACAGGGACACGGTGATACAGTAGTTAGCACTGCTGTCTCACAGGGATATGGTGGCACAGTGGTTAGCACTGCTGTCTCACAGGGACACGGTGACACAGTCGTTAGCACTGCTGTCTCACAGGGACACGGTGATACAGTGGTTAGTACTGCTGTCTCACAGGGACACGGTGACACAGTGGTTAGCACTGCTGTCTCACAGGGACACGGTGACACAGTCGTTAGCAATGCTGTCTCACGGGGACACGGTGATACAGTGGTTAGTACTGCTGTCTCACAGGGACACGGTGACACGGTGGTTTGCACTGCTGTCTCACAGTATCACGGTGACACAGTGGTTAGCACTGCTGTCTCACAGTATCACGGTGACACAGTGGTTAGCACTGCTGTCTCACAGGGACACGGTGACACATTGGTTAGCACTGCTGTCTCACAGGTACACGGCGACACAGTGGTTAGCACTGCTGTCTCACAGGGACACGGTGGCACATTGGTTAGCACTGCTGTCTCACAGGGACACGGTGATACAGTAGTTAGCACTGCTGTCTCACAGGGATATGGTGGCACAGTGGTTAGCACTGCTGTCTCACGGGGACACGGTGATACAGTGGTTAGTACTGCTGTCTCACAGGGACACGGTGACACGGTGGTTTGCACTGCTGTCTCACAGTATCACGGTGACACAGTGGTTAGCACTGCTGTCTCACAGGGACACGGTGACACAGTGGTTAGCACTGCTGTCTCACAGGGACACGGTGGCACAGTGGTTAACACTGCTGTCTCACAGGGACACGGTGATACAGTGGTTAGCACTGCTGTCTCACAGTATCACGGTGACACAGTGGTTAGAACTGCTGTCTCACAGGGACATGGTGACACAGTAATTAGCACTGCTGTCTCACAGGGAAACGGTGACACAGTGGTTAGCACTGCTGTCTCACAGGGACACGGTGACACAGTGGTTAGCACTTCTGTCTCACAGGGACACCGTGACACAGTGGTTAGTACTGCTGTCTCACAGGGACACGGTGGCACACCCGTTAGCACTGCTGTCTCACAGTGACACGGTCACACAGTGATTTGCACTGCTGTGTCACAGGGACACGGTGACACAGTGGTTAGCACTGGTGTCTCACAGGGACACGGTGGCACAGTGGTTAGCACTGCTGTCTCACGGGGACACGGTGATACAATGGGTAGTACTGCTGTCTCACAGGGACACGGTGACACGGTGGTTTGCACTGCTGTCTCACAGGGACACAGTGGCACAGTGGTTAGCACTGCTGTCTCACAGGGACACGGTGATACAGTAGTTAGCACTGCTGTCTCACAGGGATATGGTGGCACAGTGGTTAGCACTGCTGTCTCACAGGGACACGGTGACACAGTCATTAGCACTGCTGTCTCACGGGGACACGGTGATACAGTGGTTAGTACTGCTGTCTCACAGGGACACGGTGACACAGTGGTTAGCACTGCTGTCTCACAGGGACACGGTGACACAGTCGTTAGCAATGCTGTCTCACGGGGACACGGTGATACAGTGGTTAGTACTGCTGTCTCACAGGGACACGGTGACACGGTGGTTTGCACTGCTGTCTCACAGTATCACGGTGACACAGTGGTTAGCACTGCTGTCTCACAGTATCACGGTGACACAGTGGTTAGCACTGCTGTCTCACAGGGACACGGTGACACATTGGTTAGCACTGCTGTCTCACAGGGACACGGCGACACAGTGGTTAGCACTGCTGTCTCACAGGGACACGGTGGCACATTGGTTAGCACTGCTGTCTCACAGGGACACGGTGATACAGTAGTTAGCACTGCTGTCTCACAGGGATATGGTGGCACAGTGGTTAGCACTGCTGTCTCACGGGGACACGGTGATACAGTGGTTAGTACTGCTGTCTCACAGGGACACGGTGACACGGTGGTTTGCACTGCTGTCTCACAGTATAACGGTGACACAGTGGTTAGCACTGCTGTCTCACAGGGACACGGTGACACAGTGGTTAGCACTGCTGTCTCACAGGGACACAGTGGCACAGTGGTTAGCACTGCTGTCTCACGGGGACACGGTGATACAATGGGTAGTACTGCTGTCTCACAGGGACACGGTGACACGGTGGTTTGCACTGCTGTCTCACAGGGACACAGTGGCACAGTGGTTAGCACTGCTGTCTCACAGGGACACGGTGATACAGTAGTTAGCACTGCTGTCTCACAGGGATATGGTGGCACAGTGGTTAGCACTGCTGTCTCACAGGGACACGGTGACACAGTCGTTAGCACTGCTGTCTCACAGGGACACGGTGATACAGTGGTTAGTACTGCTGTCTCACAGGGACACGGTGACACAGTGGTTAGCACTGCTGTCTCACAGGGACACGGTGACACAGTCGTTAGCAATGCTGTCTCACGGGGACACGGTGATACAGTGGTTAGTACTGCTGTCTCACAGGGACACGGTGACACGGTGGTTTGCACTGCTGTCTCACAGTATCACGGTGACACAGTGGTTAGCACTGCTGTCTCACAGTATCACGGTGACACAGTGGTTAGCACTGCTGTCTCACAGGGACACGGTGACACATTGGTTAGCACTGCTGTCTCACAGGTACACGGCGACACAGTGGTTAGCACTGCTGTCTCACAGGGACACGGTGGCACATTGGTTAGCACTGCTGTCTCACAGGGACACGGTGATACAGTAGTTAGCACTGCTGTCTCACAGGGATATGGTGGCACAGTGGTTAGCACTGCTGTCTCACGGGGACACGGTGATACAGTGGTTAGTACTGCTGTCTCACAGGGACACGGTGACACGGTGGTTTGCACTGCTGTCTCACAGTATCACGGTGACACAGTGGTTAGCACTGCTGTCTCACAGGGACACGGTGACACAGTGGTTAGCACTGCTGTCTCACAGGGACACGGTGGCACAGTGGTTAACACTGCTGTCTCACAGGGACACGGTGATACAGTGGTTAGCACTGCTGTCTCACAGTATCACGGTGACACAGTGGTTAGAACTGCTGTCTCACAGGGACATGGTGACACAGTAATTAGCACTGCTGTCTCACAGGGAAACGGTGACACAGTGGTTAGCACTGCTGTCTCACAGGGACACGGTGACACAGTGGTTAGCACTTCTGTCTCACAGGGACACCGTGACACAGTGGTTAGTACTGCTGTCTCACAGGGACACGGTGACACAGTGGTTAGCACTGCTGTCTCACAGGGACACGGTGACACAGTCGTTAGCACTGCTGTCTCACAGGGACACGGTGACACAGTGGTTAGCACTGATGTCTCACGGGGACACGGTGATACAGTGGTTAGTACTGCTGTCTCACAGTATCACGGTGACACAGTGGTTAGCACTGCTGTCTCACAGGGACACGGTGATACAGTGGTTAGCACTTCTGTCTGACAGGGTCACGGTGACACAGTGGTTAGCACTGCTGTCTCACAGGAACACGGCGACACAGTGGTTAGCACTGCTGTCTCACAGGGACACGGTGGCACAGTGGTTAGCACTGCTGTCTCACAGGGACACGGTGATACAGTAGTTAGCACTGCTGTCTCACAGGGATATGGTGGCACAGTGGTTAGCACTGCTGTCTCACGGGGACACGGTGACACGGTGGTTTGCACTGCTGTCTCACAGTATCACGGTGACACAGTGGTTAGCACTGTTGTCTCACAGGGACACGGTGGCACAGTGGTTAACACTGCTGTCTCACAGGGACACGGTGATACAGTGGTTAGCACTGCTGTCTCACAGGGACACGGTGACACAGTGGTTAGAACTGCTGTCTCACAGGGACACGGTGACACAGTGGTTAGCACTTCTGTCTCACAGGGACACCGTGACACAGTGGTTAGTACTGCTGTCTCACAGGGACACGGTGACACAGTGGTTAGCACTGCTGTCTCACAGGGACACGGTGACACAGTCGTTAGCACTGCTGTCTCACAGGGACACGGTGACACAGTGGTTAGCACTGATGTCTCACAGGGACACGGTGACACAGTCGTTAGCACTGCTGTCTCACAGGGACACGGTGACACAGTGGTTAGCACTGATGTCTCACAGGGACATGGTCACACAGTGGTTAGCACTGCTGTCTCACAGGGACAAGGTGACACAGTGGTTAGCACTGCTGTCTCACAGGGACACGGTGATACAGTGGTTAGTACTGCTGTCTCACAGGGACACGGTGACACAGTGGTTAGCACTGCTGTCTCACAGGGACACGGTGACACAGTCGTTAGCACTGCTGTCTCACAGGGACACGGTGACACAGTGGATAGCACTGATGTCTCACAGGGACACGGTCACACAGTGGTTAGCACTGCTGTCTCACAGGGACAAGGTGACACAGTGGTTAGCACTGCTGTCTCACAGGGACACGGTGATACAGTGGTTAGTACTGCTGTCTCACAGGGACACGGTGACACAGTGGTTAGCACTGCTGTCTTACAGGGACACGGTGATACATTGGTTAGCATTGATGTCTCACAGGGACACGGTCACACAGTGGTTAGCACTGCTGTCTCACAGGGACACGGTGACACAGTGGTTAGCACTGCTGTCCCACAGGGACATGGTTACACAGTGGTTAGCACTGCAGTCTCACAGGGACACGGTGACACAGTGGTTAGCACTGCTGTCTCACAGGGACACGGTGACACATTGGTTAGCACTGCTGTCTCACAGGGACACGGTGACACAGTGGTTAGCACTGCTGTCTCACAGGGACACGGTGATACATTGGTTAGCACTGATGTCTCACAGGGACACGGTCACACAGTGGTTAGCTCTGCTGTCTCACAGGGACACGGTCACAGAGTGGTTAGAACATAGAACATAGAACATAGAACATTACAGCGAAGAACAGGCCCTTCGGCCCACGATGTTGCGCCGACCAGTTACAAAAACAATGACCCACTAGCCTATACCAATCCCATTTCGTCCATAAACCTATCCAGAGATCTCTTAAACGCCCCCAAACTAGACGCATTTACAACTGCAGCAGGCAGGGCATTCCAATCCCTCACCACCCGCTGGGTAAAGAACCTACCCCTGACATCCGTCCTGTAGCTACCCCCCCTTAATTTAAAGCCATGCCCCCTCGTGCTAGCTTTCTCCATCCGAGGAAAAAGGCTATCACTATCCACCCTATCTAAACCTCTAATCATCTTATATGTTTCAATAAGATCCCCTCTTAGCCGCCTTCTTTCCAACGAAAACAACCCTAGATCCCTCAGTCTCTCCTCATAGGACCTCCCCACCATACCAGGCAACATCCTAGTAAACCTCCTCTGCACCCTCTCCAACGCCTCCACATCCTTCTTGTAATGCGGGGACCAAAACTGCACACAGTACTCCAAGTGCGGCCGCACTAGAGTAGTGTACAGTTGCAACATTACACTGCGACTCCTAAATTCAATCCCCCTACCAATAAACGCCAAGACACCGTACGCCTTCTTGACAACCTTATCTACTTGATTCCCAACTTTCAGGGATCTATGTACACACACACCTAGATCCCTCTGTTCATCCACACTATTCAAGGTCCTCCCGTTAGCCCTATACTCGACACATCTGTTGCTCCTACCAAAGTGAATTACCTCACACTTCTCCGCATTAAATTCCATTAAATTAAATTAAATTAGCACTGCTGTCTCACAGGGATATGGTGACACAGTGGTTAGTCCTGCTGTCTCACAGGGACACGGTGACACAGTGGTTAGCACTGCTGTCTCACAGGGACACGGTGACACAGTGGTTAGCACTGCTGTCTCACAGGGACACAGTAACACAGTGGTTAGCACTGCTGTCTCACAGGGACACGGTGGCACACCCGTTAGCACTGCTGTCTCACAGTGACACGGTCACACAGTGATTTGCACTGCTGTGTCACAGGGACACGGTGACACAGTGGTTAGCACTGGTGTCTCACAGGGACACGGTGGCACAGTGGTTAGCACTGCTGTCTCACGGGGACACGGTGATACAATGGTTAGTACTGCTGTCTCACAGGGACACGGTGACACGGTGGTTTGCACTGCTGTCTCACAGGGACACAGTGGCACAGTGGTTAGCACTGCTGTCTCACAGGGACACGGTGATACAGTAGTTAGCACTGCTGTCTCACAGGGATATGGTGGCACAGTCGTTAGCACTGCTGTCTCACGGGGACACGGTGATACAGTGGTTAGTACTGCTGTCTCACAGGGACACGGTGACACGGTGGTTTGCACTGCTGTCTCACAGTATCACGGTGACACAGTGGTTAGCACTGCTGTCTCACAGTATCACGGTGACACAGTGGTTAGCACTGCTGTCTCACAGGGACACGGTGACACATTGGTTAGCACTGCTGTCTCACAGGGACACGGCGACACAGTGGTTAGCACTGCTGTCTCACAGGGACACGGTGACACAGTCGTTAGCACTGCTGTCTCACAGGGACACGGTGATACAGTAGTTAGCACTGCTGTCTCACAGGGATATGGTGGCACAGTGGTTAGCACTGCTGTCTCACGGGGACACGGTGATACAGTGGTTAGTACTGCTGTCTCACAGTATCACGGTGACACAGTGGTTAGCACTGCTGTCTCACAGGGACACGGTGACACAGTGGTTAGCACTGCTGTCTCACAGGGACACGGTGGCACAGTGGTTAACACTGCTGTCTCACAGGGACACGGTGACACAGTGGTTAGCACTTCTGTCTCACAGGGACACCGTGACACAGTGGTTAGTACTGCTGTCTCACAGGGACACGGTGACACAGTGGTTAGCACTGCTGTCTCACAGGGACACGGTGACACAGTCGTTAGCACTGCTGTCTCACAGGGACACGGTGACACAGTGGTTAGCACTGATGTCTCACGGGGACACGGTGATACAGTGGTTAGTACTGCTGTCTCACAGTATCACGGTGACACAGTGGTTAGCACTGCTGTCTCACAGGGACACGGTGATACAGTGGTTAGCACTTCTGTCTGACAGGGTCACGGTGACACAGTGGTTAGCACTGCTGTCTCACAGGAACACGGCGACACAGTGGTTAGCACTGCTGTCTCACAGGGACACGGTGGCACAGTGGTTAGCACTGCTGTCTCACAGGGACACGGTGATACAGTAGTTAGCACTGCTGTCTCACAGGGATATGGTGGCACAGTGGTTAGCACTGCTGTCTCACGGGGACACGGTGACACGGTGGTTTGCACTGCTGTCTCACAGTATCACGGTGACACAGTGGTTAGCACTGCTGTCTCACAGGGACACGGTGGCACAGTGGTTAACACTGCTGTCTCACAGGGACACGGTGATACAGTGGTTAGCACTGCTGTCTCACAGGGACACGGTGACACAGTGGTTAGAACTGCTGTCTCACAGGGACACGGTGACACAGTGGTTAGCACTTCTGTCTCACAGGGACACCGTGACACAGTGGTTAGTACTGCTGTCTCACAGGGACACGGTGACACAGTGGTTAGCACTGCTGTCTCACAGGGACACGGTGACACAGTCGTTAGCACTGCTGTCTCACAGGGACACGGTGACACAGTGGTTAGCACTGATGTCTCACAGGGACACGGTGACACAGTCGTTAGCACTGCTGTCTCACAGGGACACGGTGACACAGTGGTTAGCACTGATGTCTCACAGGGACATGGTCACACAGTGGTTAGCACTGCTGTCTCACAGGGACAAGGTGACACAGTGGTTAGCACTGCTGTCTCACAGGGACACGGTGATACAGTGGTTAGTACTGCTGTCTCACAGGGACACGGTGACACAGTGGTTAGCACTGCTGTCTCACAGGGACACGGTGACACAGTCGTTAGCACTGCTGTCTCACAGGGACACGGTGACACAGTGGATAGCTCTGATGTCTCACAGGGACACGGTCACACAGTGGTTAGCACTGCTGTCTCACAGGGACAAGGTGACACAGTGGTTAGCACTGCTGTCTCACAGGGACACGGTGATACAGTGGTTAGTACTGCTGTCTCACAGGGACACGGTGACACAGTGGTTAGCACTGCTGTCTTACAGGGACACGGTGATACATTGGTTAGCACTGATGTCTCACAGGGACACGGTCACACAGTGGTTAGCACTGCTGTCTCACAGGGACACGGTGACACAGTGGTTAGCACTGCTGTCCCACAGGGACATGGTGACACAGTGGTTAGCACTGCAGTCTCACAGGGACACGGTGACACAGTGGTTAGCACTGCTGTCTCACAGGGACACGGTGACACATTGGTTAGCACTGCTGTCTCACAGGGACACGGTGACACAGTGGTTAGCACTGCTGTCTCACAGGGACACGGTGACACAGTCGTTAGCACTGCTGTCTCACAGGGACACGGTGACACAGTGGTTAGCACTGATGTCTCACAGGGACACGGTGACACAGTCGTTAGCACTGCTGTCTCACAGGGACACGGTGACACAGTGGTTAGCACTGATGTCTCACAGGGACATGGTCACACAGTGGTTAGCACTGCTGTCTCACAGGGACAAGGTGACACAGTGGTTAGCACTGCTGTCTCACAGGGACACGGTGATACAGTGGTTAGTACTGCTGTCTCACAGGGACACGGTGACACAGTGGTTAGCACTGCTGTCTCACAGGGACACGGTGACACAGTCGTTAGCACTGCTGTCTCACAGGGACACGGTGACACAGTGGATAGCTCTGATGTCTCACAGGGACACGGTCACACAGTGGTTAGCACTGCTGTCTCACAGGGACAAGGTGACACAGTGGTTAGCACTGCTGTCTCACAGGGACACGGTGATACAGTGGTTAGTACTGCTGTCTCACAGGGACACGGTGACACAGTGGTTAGCACTGCTGTCTTACAGGGACACGGTGATACATTGGTTAGCACTGATGTCTCACAGGGACACGGTCACACAGTGGTTAGCACTGCTGTCTCACAGGGACACGGTGACACAGTGGTTAGCACTGCTGTCCCACAGGGACATGGTGACACAGTGGTTAGCACTGCAGTCTCACAGGGACACGGTGACACAGTGGTTAGCACTGCTGTCTCACAGGGACACGGTGACACATTGGTTAGCACTGCTGTCTCACAGGGACACGGTGACACAGTGGTTAGCACTGCTGTCTCACAGGGACACGGTGATACATTGGTTAGCACTGATGTCTCACAGGGACACGGTCACACAGTGGTTAGCTCTGCTGTCTCACAGGGACACGGTCACAGAGTGGTTAGAACATAGAACATAGATCATAGAACATTACAGCGCAGAACAGGCCCTTCGGCCCACGATGTTGCGCCGACCAGTTACAAAAACAATGACCCACTAGCCTATACCAATCCCATTTCGTCCATAAACCTATCCAGAGATCTCTTAAACGCCCCCAAACTAGACGCATTTACAACTGCAGCAGGCAGGGCATTCCAATCCCTCACCACCCGCTGGGTAAAAACCTACCCCTGACATCCGTCCTGTAGCTACCCCCCCTTAATTTAAAGCCATGCCCCCTCGTGCTAGCTTTCTCCATCCGAGGAAAAAGGCTATCACTATCCACCCTATCTAAACCTCTAATCATCTTATATGTTTCAATAAGATCCCCTCTTAGCCGCCTTCTTTCCAACGAAAACAACCCTAGATCCCTCAGTCTCTCCTCATAGGACCTCCCCACCATTTCCAGGCAACATCCTAGTAAACCTCCTCTGCACCCTCTCCAACGCCTCCACATCCTTCTTGTAATGCGGGGACCAGAACTGCACACAGTACTCCAAGTGCGGCCGCACTAGAGTAGTGTACAGTTGCAACATTACACTGCGACTCCTAAATTCAATCCCCCTACCAATAAACGCCAAGACACCGTACGCCTTCTTGACAACCTTATCTACTTCATTCCCAACTTTCAGGGATCTATGTACACACACACCTAGATCCCTCTGTTCATCCACACTATTCAAGGTCCTCCCGTTAGCCCTATACTCGACACATCTGTTGCTCCTACCAAAGTGAATTACCTCACACTTCTCCGCATTAAATTCCATTAAATTAAATTAAATTAGCACTGCTGTCTCACAGGGATATGGTGACACAGTGGTTAGTACTGCTGTCTCACAGGGACACGGTGACACAGTGGTTAGCACTGC
Organism: Carcharhinus amblyrhynchos; assembly: GCF_965287045.1. Lineage (NCBI taxonomy): Eukaryota > Metazoa > Chordata > Chondrichthyes > Carcharhiniformes > Carcharhinidae > Carcharhinus > Carcharhinus amblyrhynchos. Next base: position 36,248,204 of record NC_137351.1, on the reverse strand, counting down.
TGTCTCACAGGGACACGGTGACACAGTGGTTAGCACTGCTGTCTCACAGGGACACAGTAACACAGTGGTTAGCACTGCTGTCTCACAGGGACACGGTGGCACACCCGTTAGCACTGCTGTCTCACAGTGACACGGTCACACAGTGATTTGCACTGCTGTGTCACAGGGACACGGTGACACAGTGGTTAGCACTGGTGTCTCACAGGGACACGGTGGCACAGTGGTTAGCACTGCTGTCTCACGGGGACACGGTGATACAATGGTTAGTACTGCTGTCTCACAGGGACACGGTGACACGGTGGTTTGCACTGCTGTCTCACAGTATCACGGTGACACAGTGGTTAGCACTGCTGTCTCACAGTATCACGGTGACACAGTGGTTAGCACTGCTGTCTCACAGGGACACGGTGACACATTGGTTAGCACTGCTGTCTCACAGGGACACGGCGACACAGTGGTTAGCACTTCTGTCTCACAGGGACACGGTGACACGGTGGTTTGCACTGCTGTCTCACAGTATCACGGTGACACAGTGGTTAGCACTGCTGTCTCACAGTATCACGGTGACACAGTGGCTAGCACTGCTGTCTCACAGGGATATGGTGGCACAGTGGTTAGCACTGCTGTCTCACGGGGACACGGTGATACAGTGGTTAGTACTGCTGTCTCACAGTATCACGGTGACACAGTGGTTAGCACTGCTGTCTCACAGGGACACGGTGACACAGTGGTTAGCACTGCTGTCTCACAGGGACACGGTGACACAGTGGTTAACACTGCTGTCTCACAGGGACACGGTGGCACAGTGGTTAACACTGCTGTCTCACAGGGACACGGTGATACAGTGGTTAGCACTGCTGTCTCACAGTATCACGGTGACACAGTGGTTAGAACTGCTGTCTCACAGGGACATGGTGACACAGTAATTAACACTGCTGTCTCACAGGGACACGGTGACACAGTGGTTAGCACTGCTGTCTCACAGGGACACGGTGACACAGTGGTTAGCACTTCTGTCTCACAGGGACACGGTGACACAGTGGTTAGCACTTCTGTCTCACAGGGACACCGTGACACAGTGGTTAGTACTGCTGTCTCACAGGGACACGGTGACACAGTGGTTAGCACTGCTGTCTCACAGGGACACGGTGACACAGTCGTTAGCACTGCTGTCTCACAGGGACACGGTGACACAGTGGTTAGCACTGATGTCTCACGGGGACACGGTGATACGGTGGTTAGTACTGCTGTCTCACAGGGACACGGTGACACGGTGGTTTGCACTGCTGTCTCACAGTATCACGGTGACACAGTGGTTAGCACTGCTGTCTCACAGGGACACGGTGATACAGTGGTTAGCACTTCTGTCTGACAGGGTCACGGTGACACAGTGGTTAGCACTGCTGTCTCACAGGAACACGGCGACACAGTGGTTAGCACTGCTGTCTCACAGGGACACGGTGGCACAGTGGTTAACACTGCTGTCTCACAGGGACACGGTGATACAGTGGTTAGCACTGCTGTCTCACAGGGACACGGTGACACAGTGGTTAGCACTTCTGTCTCACAGGGACACGGTGACACAGTGGTTAGCACTTCTGTCTCACAGGGACACGGTGACACAGTGGATAGCACTGCTGTCTCACAGTATCACGGTGACACAGTGGTTAGAACTGCTGTCTCACAGGGACATGCTGACACAGTAGTTAGCACTGCTGTCTCACAGGGACACGGTGACACAGTGGTTAGCACTGCTGTCTCACAGGGACACGGTGACACAGTGGTTAGCACTTCTGTCTCACAGGGACACGGTGACACAGTGGTTAGTACTGCTGTCTCACAGGGACACGGTGACACAGTCGTTAGCACTGCTGTCTCACAGGGACACGGTGACACAGTGGTTAGCACTGCTGTCTCACAGGGACAAGGTGACACAGTGGTTAGCACTGCTGTCTCACAGGGACACGGTGATACAGTGGTTAGCACTGCTGTCTCACAGGGACACGGTGACACAGTCGTTAGCACTGCTGTCTCACAGGGACACGGTGACACAGTGGTTAGCACTGCTGTCTCACAGGGACACGGTGACACAGTCGTTAGCACTGCTGTCTCACAGGGACACGGTGACACAGTGGATAGCACTGATGTCTCACAGGGACACGGTCACACAGTGGTTAGCACTGCTGTCTCACAGGGACAAGGTGACACAGTGGTTAGCACTGCTGTCTCACAGGGACACGGTGATACAGTGGTTAGTACTGCTGTCTCACAGGGACACGGTGACACAGTGGTTAGCACTGCTGTCTCACAGGGACACGGTGATACAGTGGTTAGCACTGCTGTCTCACAGGGACACGGTCACACAGTGGTTAGCACTGCTGTCTCACAGGGACACGGTGACACAGTGGTTAGCACTGCTGTCCCACAGGGACACGGTGACACAGTGGTTAGCACTGCAGTCTCACAGGGACACGGTGACACAGTGGTTAGCACTGCTGTCTCACAGGGACACGGTGACACATTGGTTAGCACTGCTGTCTCACAGGGACACGGTGACACAGTGGTTAGCACTGCTGTCTCACAGGGACACGGTGATACGTTGGTTCGCACTGATGTCTCACAGGGACACGGTCACACAGTGGTTAGCACTGCTGTCTCACAGGGACACGGTGACACAGTGGTTAGCACTGCTGTCCCACAGGGACATGGTGACACAGTGGTTAGCACTGCTGTCTCACAGGGACACGGTGGCACACTGGTTAGCACTGCTGTCTCACAGTGTCACGGTCACACAGTGATTTGCACTGCTGTGTCACAGGGACACGGTGACACGGTGGTTTGCACTGCTGTCTCACAGTATCACGGTGACACAGTGGTTAGCACTGCTGTCTCACAGGGACACGGTGACACAGTGGTTAGCACTGCTGTCTCACAGGGACATGGTGGCACAGTGGTTAGCACTGCTGTCTCACAGGGACACATAGAACATAGAACATTACAGCGCAGAACTGGCCCTTCGGCCCACGATGTTGCGCCGACCAGTTACAAAAACAATGACCCACTAGCCTATACCAATCCCTTTTCGTCCATAAACCTATCCAGAGATCTCTTAAACGCCCCCAAACTAGACGCATTTACAACTGCAGCAGGCAGGGCATTCCAATCCCTCACCACCCGCTGGGTAAAGAACCTACCCCTGACATCCGTCCTGTAGCTACCCCCCCTTAATTTAAAGCCATGCCCCCTCGTGCTAGCTTTCTCCATCCGAGGAAAAAGGCTATCACTATCCACCCTATCTAAACCTCTAATCATAGAACATAGAACATAGAACATTACAGCGCAGAACAGGCCCTTCGGCCCACGATGTTGCGCCGACCAGTTACAAAAACAATGACCCACTAGCCTATACCAATCCCTTTTCGTCCATAAACCTATCCAGAGATCTCTTAAACGCCCCCAAACTAGACGCATTTACAACTGCAGCAGGCAGGGCATTCCAATCCCTCACCACCTTATATGTTTATATATATATATATATTTATACATCTTATATGTTTCAATAAGATCCCCTCTTAGCCGCCTTCTTTCCAACAAAAACAACCCTAAATCCCTCAGTCTCTCCTCATAGGACCTCCCCACCATACCAGGCAACATCCTAGTAAACCTCCTCTGCACCCTCTCCAACGCCTCCACATCCTTCTTGTAATGCGGGGACCAGAACTGCACACAGTACTCCAAGTGCGGCCGCACTAGAGTAGTGTACAGTTGCAACATTACACTGCGACTCCTAAATTCAATCCCCCTACCAATAAACGCCAAGACACCGTACGCCTTCTTAACAACCTTATCTACTTGATTCCCAACTTTCAGGGATCTATGTACACACACACCTAGATCCCTCTGTTCATCCACACTATTCAAAGTCCTCCCGTTAGCCCTATACTCGACACATCTGTTGCTCCTACCAAAGTGAATTACCTCACACTTCTCCGCATTAAATTCCATCCGCCACCTCTCAGCCCAGCTCTGCAACCTATCTAAGTCTCCCTGCAGACTATGACACCCTTCCTCACAATCTACCACACCTCCAACTTTGGTGTCATCAGCAAATTTACTAATCCACCCAACTATACCCTCATCCAGATCATTAATAAAAATTACAAACAACAGTGGCCCCAAAACAGATCCCTGAGGCACACCACTCGTAACTGTACTCCATGATGAATATTTACCATCCACCACCACCCTCTGTCTCCTATCTGATAGCCAATTCCTGATCCAACTTCCTAGATTACCCACAATCCCATACATCTGCATTTTCTGCAGAAGCCTACCATGGTGAACCTTATCGAACGCCTTACTAAAATCCATGTATACCACGTCAACTGCCTTGCCCCCATCCACCTCTTTGGTCACCTTCTCAAAAAACTCAATGAGGTTAGTAAGGCACGACCTACCCGCTACAAAACCATGCTGACTATTTCTAATCAATTCATTACACTCCAAATAACTATAAATCCTATCCCTAATAATTTTTTCTAAAACCTTGCCCACAACAGAAGTAAGACTCACCGGTCTATAATTCCCGGCAAAGTCTCTGTTCCCCTTCTTAAACAATGGGACAACATTCGCTATCCTCCAATCCTCCGGGACTACACCAGAGACCAATGACGACCTGAAGATCTGAGCCAGAGGCTCTGCAATCACCTCTCTAGCCTCCCAGAGAATCCTAGGGTAGATCCCATCCGGACCAGGGGACTTATCTATTTTCAGCCCCTCAAGAATTTCCAGCACATCCCCTTTATCAACCGTAATACTGTCTATTTTACACCCCTGCAACCCAATGTCCTCCTCAGCTATATTCATGTCCCCCTGCGTGAACACCAAAGAGAAATATTGGTTCAATACTTCTCCAATCTCCTCCGGTTCCACACACAACTTCCCCCTGCTGTCTGTAACTGGCCCTAATCTTGCCCTGACCAACCTTCTGTTCTTGACATACCTATAGAACACCTTAGGATTCTCCTTAATCCTATCAGCCAAAGTCTTCTCATGTCCTCTTTTAGCCCTTCTCAACTCACTCTTCAACTCCCTCCTAGCCAATCTAAAGCTTTCTAGTGCACTATCTGAGCCCTCCAATCTCATCCGAACATAAGCCTCCTTTTTCTTTTTAACCATCGACTCAACTCTTTTAGTGCACCATGGTTCCCTAGATCTACCAAATCCACCATGCCTGACAGGGCATACCTATCAAGGACTCGCAGTAGCTGCTCCTTGAAAAAACTCCACATTTCAGACGTTCCCAGTCCCTGTAATCCCCTAATCCAATCCATGCTTCCTAATTCACTCCTGATAGCCTCATAATCGCCCTTACCCCAGCTAAAATTGCTGACCCGAGGTTCATGCCTATCTCTTCCCATCACTAAGGTGAACGTAACCGAATTGTGGTCACTATCACCAAAATGCACACCAACTTCCAAGTCTAGCACCTGGTCTGGCTCATTTCCCAGCACCAAATCCAATATAGCCTCACCTCTAGTTGGCCTGTCTACATACTGAGACAAAAAACCTTCCTGCACGCTTTGTACAAACACTGACCCCTCTAGCGAGCTAGAACTATAGCAACTCCAATCAATATTCGTAAAGTTAAAGTCCCCCATAACAATTACCCTATTACTTTCACTCCTAACCAGGATTGTCTCCGCAATCCTTTCCTCAACCTCTCTAGAACTTTTAGGAGGTCTATAAAAGACTCCCAACAGGGTGACCTCTCCTCTCCTATTTCTAATCTCCGCCCATACTACCTCAACTGACAAGTCCTCATCAAACTTTCTCTCCGACACTGTGATACAGTCCTTGACTAGCAATGCTACCCCACCCCCCCTTCTACCTTCTTCTCTACTCCGACTAAAGCATTTGTACCCCGGAACCTGCAACATCCATTCCTGACCCTGCTCTATCCATGTCTCAGAAATGGCCACAACATCAAAGTCCCAGGTACTGATCCACGCTGCAAGTTCATCCACTTTATTGCGAATACTCCTCGCATTAAAGTACACGCATTTCAAACCCTGCTCCGCCCCACCCCCATTATGCCGTGCCTTGCATTCCCCAACTATGCCCCCCTCACTTTCACCCCCTTTCCTCACTATCCCTCCCCCCCTCCGAATCAGTTTAAACCTTCCTGCATCGCTTTTGCAAATTTACCCCCCAGGATATTGATTCCCCTCTGGTTCAGGTGTAGACCATCCCTCTTATAGAGGTCCCACCTTCCCCAGAATGAGCCCCAATTGCTCAAGTACCTGAACCCCTCCCTCCTGCACCATCCCCTCAGCCACGAGTTCAAACTTTCCCTCTCCCTATTCCTCTCTAAACTATCCCGTGGCACAGGCAAGAGTCCAGATATAACTACTCTTTCTGACTTCGCCTTTAGTTTCCACCCCAACTCCATAAATCTTTGCTTAATATCCCCTTCCCTTAATCTCCCTATGTCATGTGTCCCCACATGAACTATAACTTGGGGTTGATCTCCCTCTCCCCTAAGAGTCCTGAATACTCTGTCCGATACATCCTGGACCCCAGCCCCTGGTAGGCAACACACCAGCCCAGAGTCCCTACCCTTACCTCCAACTCTCCTATCCGTCCCCATAACTGTGGAGTCCCCAATCACGAGGCCCAATCTCTTACCCCTAACCACCTGAGGCTTGTCAATAGGCTCACCCCCAGAGACCTGCTCCCTTTGGCTATCCCCAGTTGATTGGCGGGAGTAACTATGACTCTCTTAAGGACGAGCTTAGTCATGGTTACGGTAGCTGTGTAAATTTTCTCACTTCTATTACACAGTGAGTCGTACCTCCCCGTGGTCCCGCTGGGTAACATCAATGCTCTTTCAGTTAGCAGCGATGGCTAAAACGACTTGCCGAGGAGTGAAGGCGGATGTAACTATTGGTCTGACTTTAGTTGGACTACTACAGTTACAATCATGTGGGATGAGTTTGGCTTTTATTAGTCATTCTCTGTAGCTGTGCGAATCTTCTGGTTTCTATAGCACAGTGAGTCAAGCCGATCCGCAGGCCCCGCTGGTATCATCTCTGGAGGCACAGGAGATGGTATTAATTGACTGCTCGAGAAACAAATAGCGGGAGCTATTCATGCCGCCCTATGACCACTATCACCTAACTGCCAGCTAGAAACGGGTGGTATTGTTGGAGTAGTACGTGGCTGAATGAGCGTAACTGTGATTATCTTTGGCATTCGAGATCACAGTGAGTTGAAGCCTGGCCGATGGTCCCGCAGGGTATGCAGAACCTTAGTCTGGCAGAAGATTGTTCTGCAAGGAAATCAACTAGCTGAGAATCGCCATTATACTGTACTGGTAGTCCCTTCGGGGGTCGTAAAAAACTTTGACTTTGTGATATGCACTCGGCTGAGCTTGCATTCACACCTACCGATGTACAGAAAACCTACCGAGACCTCAAGCCCAGGCGATCGGCTAGGAGGTGAGACAAATTCATTTACCGTACCTGGTGTAAGGCATTTGATGGTTGATGGTGCCACGACCCGCTCATGATGACTCTTGCCCAGATGATGACTATTCGAAATAAATGGCCGGTTTGTGATCAAATGATGACTATGGGTAAACGGCTCTATATATTTAAATATGTAAAAGAGAGCTCGAACTAACCACGACACATGTTCCCAGTGGTGTGATGCAGCCGGCTTGTCTGCATTTATGGTGGTTGGGGCCGTATCGCACCAAATTACCAAATTTGAACCTACCGTTTCTGCCAATGCCCCCTCGGCTGTGGAACAACTGGGTGGCAGATAAGACATTTCAACGTCGACAAGCGACGTAAAGACTCGAACTGTGACACAGTGGTTAGCACTGCTGTCTCACAGGGACACGGTGACACAGTGGTTAGCACTGCTGTCTCACAGGGACACGGTGACACAGTGGTTCGAACTGCTGTCTCGCAGAGACACGGTGACACAGTGGTTCGAACTGCTGTCTCGCAGAGACACGGTGGCACAGTGGTTAGCACTGCTGTCTCACAGGGACACGGTGACACAGTGGTTAGCACTGCTGTCTCACAGGGACACGGTGACACAGTGGTTAGCACTGCTGTCTCACAGGGACACGGTGACACAGTGGTTAGCACTGCTGTCTCACAGGGACACGGTGACACAGTGCTTCACACTGCTGTCTCACAGGGACACGGAGACACAGTGGTTTGCACTGCTGTCTCACAGGGACACGATGACACAGTGGTTTGCACTGCTGTCTCACAGGGACACGGTGACACAGTGGTTAGCACTGCTGTCTCACAGGGACACGGTGACACAGTGGTTCACACTGCTGTCTCACAGGGACACGGTGACACAGTGGTTCACACTGCTGTCTCACAGGGACACGGAGACACAGTGGTTTGCACTGCTGTCTCACAGGGACACGATGACACAGTGGTTTGCACTGCTGTCTCACAGGGACACGGTGACACAGTGGTTAGCACTGCTGTCTCACAGGGACACGGTGACACAGTGGTTCACACTGCTGTCTCACAGGGACACGGTGACACAGTGGTTAGCACTGCTGTCTCACAGGGACACGGTGACACATTGGTTCACACTGCTGTCTCACAGGGACACGGTGACACAGTGGTTCGAACTGCTGTCTCGCAGGGACACGGTGGCACAGTGGTTAGCACTGCTGTCTCACAGGGACACGGTGACACAGTGGTTAGCACTGCTGTCTCACACTGACACGGTGACACAGTGGTTAGCACAGCTGTCTCACAGGTACACGGTGACACAGTGGTTAGCACAGCTCTCTCACAGGTACACGGTGACACAGTGGTTAGCTCTGCTGTCTCACAGGGACACGGTGACACAGTGGTTAGCACTGCTGTCTCACAGGGACACGGTCACAGATTGGTTAGCACAGCTGTCTCACAGGGACATGGTCACACAGTGGTTAGCACTGCTGTCTCACAGGGACACGGTGACACAGTGGTTAGCACTGCTGTCTCACAGGGACATGGTGACACAGTGGTTAGCAATGCTGTCTCACAGGGACACGGTGACACAGTGGTTCGCACTGCTGTCTCACAGGGACATGGTGACACAGTGGTTAGCACTGATGTCTCACAGGGACACGGTCACACAGTGGTTAGCACTTCTGTCTCACAGGGACACGGTGACACAGTGGTTAGTACTGCTGTCTCACAGGGACACGGTGACACAGTGGTTAGCACTGCTGTCTCACAGGGACACGGTGACACAGTGGTTAGCACTGATGTCTCACAGGGACACGGTGACACAGTCGTTAGCACTGCTATCTCACAGGGACACGGTGACACAGTGGTTAGCACATATGTCTCACAGGGACACGGTCACACAGTGGTTAGCACTGCTGTCTCACAGGGACAAGGTGACACAGTGGTTAGCACTGCTGTCTCACAGGGACACGGTGACACAGTGGTTAGCACTGCTGTCTCACAGGGACACGGTGACACAGTGGTTAGCACTGCTGTCTCACAGGGACACGGTGACACAGTCGTTAGCACTGCTGTCTCACAGGGACACGGTGACACAGTGGTTAGCACTGCTGTCTCACAGGGACACGGTGACACAGTCGTTAGCACTGCTGTCTCACAGGGACACGGTGACACAGTGGATAGCACTGATGTCTCACAGGGACACGGTCACACAGTGGTTAGCACTGCTGTCTCACAGGGACAAGGTGACACAGTGGTTAGCACTGCTGTCTCACAGGGGCACGGTGACACATTGGTTAGCACTGCTGTCTCACAGGGACACGGTGACACAGTGGTTAGCACTGCTGTCTCACAGGGACACGGTGATACATTGGTTCGCACTGATGTCTCACAGGGACACGGTCACACAGTGGTTAGCACTGCTGTCTCACAGGGACACGGTGACACAGTGGTTAGCACTGCTGTCCCACAGGGACATGGTGACACAGTGGTTAGCACTGCAGTCTCACAGGGACACGGTGACACAGTGGTTAGCACTGCTGTCTCACAGGGACACGGTGACACAGTGGTTAGCACTGCTGTCTCACAGGGACACGGTGATACAGTGGTTCGCACTGCTGTCTCACAGTATCACGGTGACACAGTGGTTAGCACTGCTGTCTCACAGGGACACGGTGACACAGTGGTTAGTACTGCTGTCTCACAGGGACACGGTGACACAGTGGTTAGCACTTCTGTCTCACAGGGACACGGTGACACAGTGGTTAGTACTGCTGTCTCACAGGGACACGGTGACACAGTGGTTAGCACTGCTGTCTCACAGGGACACGGTGACACAGTGGTTAGCACTGCTGTCTCACAGGGACACGGTGACACAGTGGTTAGCACTGCTGTCTCACAGGGACACAGTAACACAGTGGTTAGCACTGCTGTCTCACAGGGACACGGTGGCACACCCGTTAGCACTGCTGTCTCACAGTGACACGGTCACACAGTGATTTGCACTGCTGTGTCACAGGGACACGGTGACACAGTGGTTAGCACTGGTGTCTCACAGGGACACGGTGGCACAGTGGTTAGCACTGCTGTCTCACGGGGACACGGTGATACAGTGGTTAGTACTGCTGTCTCACAGGGACACGGTGACACGGTGGTTTGCACTGCTGTCTCACAGTATCACGGTGACACAGTGGTTAGCACTGCTGTCTCACAGGGACACGGTGATACAGTGGTTAGTACTGCTGTCTCACAGGGACACGGTGACACAGTGGTTAGCACTTCTGTCTCACAGGGACACGTTGATACATTGGTTATCACTTCTGTCTGACAGGGTCACGGTGACACAGTGGTTAGCACTGCTGTCTCACAGGGACACGGTGACACAGTGGTTAGCACTGCTGCCTCACAGGGACATGGTGATACAGTGGTTAGCACTGCTGTCTCACAGTATCACGGTGACACAGTGGTTAGAACTGCTGTCTCACAGGGACATGGTGACACAGTAGTTAGCACTGCTGTCTCACAGGGACACGGTGACACAGTGGTTAGCACTGCTGTCTCACAGGGACACGGTGACACAGTGGTTAGAACTGCTGTCTCACAGGGACACGGTGACACAGTGGTTAGCACTGCTGTCTCACAGGGACACGGTGACACAGTCGTTAGCACTGCTGTCTCACAGGGACACGGTGACACAGTGGTTAGCACTGATGTCTCACAGGGACACGGTGACACAGTGGTTCACACTGCTGTCTCACAGGGACACGGTGACACAGTGGTTAGCACTGATGTCTCACACTGACACGGTCACACAGTGGTTAGCACTGCTGTCTCACAGGGACAAGGTGACACAGTGGTTAGCACTGCTGTCTCACAGGGACACGGTGATACAGTGGTTACTACTGCTGTCTCACAGGGACACGGTGACACAGTCGTTAGCACTGCTGTCTCACAGGGACACGGTGACACAGTGGTTAGCACTGCTGTCTCACAGGGACACGGTGACACAGCCGTTAGCACTGCTGTCTCACAGGGACACGGTGACACAGTGGATAGCACTGATGTCTCACAGGGACACGGTCACACAGTGGTTAGCACTGCTGTCTCACAGGGACAAGGTGACACAGTGGTTAGCACTGCTGTCTCACAGGGACACGGTGATACAGTGGTTAGTACTGCTGTCTCACAGGGACACGGTGACACAGTGGTTAGCACTGCTGTCTCACAGGGACACGGTGACACATTGGTTTGCACTGCTGTCTCACAGGGACACGGTGACACAGTGGTTAGCACTGCTCTCTCACAGGGACACGGTGACACAGTGGTTAGCACTGATGTCTCACAGGGACACGGTCACACAGTGGTTAGCACTGCTGTCTCACAGGGACACGGTGACACAGTGGTTAGCACTGCTGTCCCACAGGGACATGGTGACACAGTGGTTAGCACTGCAGTCTCACAGGGACACGGTGACACAGTGGTTAGCACTGCTGTCTCACAGGGACACGGTGACACATTGGTTAGCACTGCTGTCTCACAGGGACACGGTCACACAGTGGTTAGCACTGCTGTCTCACAGGGACACGGTGACACATTGGTTAGCACTGCTGTCTCACAGGGACACGGTGACACAGTGGTTTGTACTGCTGTCTCACAGGAACACGGTGAAACAGTGGTTAGCTCTGCTGTCTCACAGGGATATTGTGGCACAGTGGTTAGCACTGCTGTCTCGCAGGGACACGGTGACACAGTGGTTAGCACTGCTGTCTCACAGGGACACGGTGACACAGTGGTTAGCACTGCTGGCTCACAGGGACACGGTCACACAGTGGTTAGCACTGCTGTGTCACAGGGACACGGTGATACAGTGGTTAGCACTGGTGTCTCACAGGGACACGGTGGCACAGTGGTTAGCACTGCTGTCTCACGGGGACACGGTGATACAGTGGTTAGTACTGCTGTCTCACAGGGACACGGTGACACAGTGGTTAGCACTGCTTTCTCACGGGGACACGGTGATACAGTGGTTAGCACTGCTGTCTCACAGGGACACGGTGACACAGTGGTTAGCACTGCTGTCTCACAGGGACACGGTGACACAGTGGTTAGCACTGCTGTCTCACAGTATCACGGTGACTCAGTGGTTAGCACTGCTGTCTCACAGGGACACGGTGACACAGTGGTTAGTACTGCTGTCTCACAGGGACACGGTGACACAGTGGTTAGCACTGCTGTCTGACAGGGACACGGTGACACAGTGGTTAGCACTGCTGTCTCACAGGGACACGGTGACACAGTGGTTAACACTGATGTCTCACAGGGACACGGTGACACAGTGGTTAGCACTGCTGTCTCACAGGGACACGGTGACACAGTGGTTAACACTGATGTCTCACAGGGACACGGTGACACAGTGGTTAGCACTGCTGTCTCACAGGGACACGGTGACACAGTGGTTAACACTGATGTCTCACAGGGACACGGTGACACAGTGGTTAGCACTGCTGTCTCACAGGGACACGGTGACACAGTGGTTAACACTGATGTCTCACAGGGACACGGTGACACAGTGGTTAGCACTGCTTTCTCACGGGGACACGGTGATACAGTGGTTAGCACTGCTCTCTCACAGGGACACGGTGACACAGTGGTTAGCACTGCTGTCTCACAGGGACACGGTGACACAGTGGTTAACACTGATGTCTCACAGGGACACGGTGGTACAGTGGTTAGCACTGCTGTCTCACAGTATCACGGTTATACAGTGGTTAGCACTGCTGCCTCACAGGGACATGGTGACACAGTGGTTAGCACTGCTGTCTCACAGGGACACGGTGACACAGTGGTTAGTACTGCTGTCTCACAGGGACACGGTGACACAGTGGTTAGCACTGCTGTCTCACAGCATCACGGTTATACAGTGGTTAGCACTGCTGCCTCACTGGGACATGGTGACACAGTGGTTAGTACTGCTGTCTCACAGTATCACGGTGACACAGTGGTTAGCACTGCTGTCTCACAGGGACACGGTGACACAGTGGTTAGTACTGCTGTCTCACAGTATCACGGTGACACAGTGGTTAGCACTGCTGTCTCACAGGGACACGGTGACACAGTGGTTAGTACTGCTGTCTCACAGGGACACGGTGACACAGTGGTTAGCACTGCTGTCTGACAGGGACACGGTGACACAGTGGTTAGCACTGCTGTCTCACAGGGACACGGTGACACAGTGGTTAACACTGATGTCTCACAGGGACACGGTGACACAGTGGTTAGCACTGCTGTCTCACAGGGACACGGTGACACAGTGGTTAGCACTGCTGTCTCACAGGGACACGGTGACACAGTGGTTAACACTGATGTCTCACAGGGACACGGTGGTACAGTGGTTAGCACTGCTGTCTCACAGTATCACGGTTATACAGTGGTTAGCACTGCTGCCTCACAGGGACATGGTGACACAGTGGTTAGCACTGCTGTCTCACAGGGACACGGTGACACAGTGGTTAGTACTGCTGTCTCACAGGGACACGGTGACACAGTGGTTAGCACTGCTGTCTCACAGCATCACGGTTATACAGTGGTTAGCACTGCTGCCTCACTGGGACATGGTGACACAGTGGTTAGTACTGCTGTCTCACAGTATCACGGTGACACAGTGGTTAGCACTGCTGTCTCACAGGGACACGGTGACACAGTGGTTAGTACTGCTGTCTCACAGTATCACGGTGACACAGTGGTTAGCACTGCTGTCTCACAGGGACACGGTGACACAGTGGTTAGTACTGCTGTCTCACAGGGACACGGTGACACAGTGGTTAGCACTGCTGTCTCACAGCATCACGGTTATACAGTGGTTAGCACTGCTGCCTCACTGGGACATGGTGACACAGTGGTTAGCACTGCTGTCTCACAGGGACACGGTGACACAGTGGTTAGCACTGCTGTCTCACAGGGACACGGTGACACAGTGGTTAGCACTGATGTCTCACAGGGACACGGTCACACAGTGGTTAGCACTGCTGTCTCACAGGGACAAGGTGACACAGTGGTTAGCACTGCTGTCTCACAGGGACACGGTGATACAGTGGTTACTACTGCTGTCTCACAGGGACACGGTGACACAGTGGTTAGCACTGCTGTCTCACAGGGACACGGTGACACAGTCGTTAGCACTGCTGTCTCACAGGGACACGGTGACACAGTGGTTAGCACTGCTGTCTCACAGGGACACGGTGACACAGTCGTTAGCACTGCTGTCTCACAGGGACACGGTGACACAGTGGATAGCACTGATGTCTCACAGGGACACGGTCACACAGTGGTTAGCACTGCTGTCTCACAGGGACAAGGTGACACAGTGGTTAGCACTGCTGTCTCACAGGGACACGGTGATACAGTGGTTAGTACTGCTGTCTCACAGGGACACGGTGACACAGTGGTTAGCACTGCTGTCTCACAGGGACACGGTGATACATTGGTTTGCACTGATGTCTCACAGGGACACGGTCACACAGTGGTTAGCACTGCTGTCTCACAGGGACATGTTGACACAGTGGTTAGCACTGCAGTCTCACAGGGACACGGTGACACAGTGGTTAGCACTTCTGTCTCACAGGGACACGGTGACACAGTGGTTAGCACTGCTCTCTCACAGGGACACGGTGACACATTGGTTAGCACTGCTGTCTCACAGGGACACGGTCACACAGTGGTTAGCACTGCTGTCTCACAGGGACACGGTGACACATTGGTTAGCACTGCTGTCTCACAGGGACACGGTGACACAGTGGTTTGTACTGCTGTCTCACAGGAACACGGTGAAACAGTGGTTAGCTCTGCTGTCTCAGAGGGATATTGTGGCACAGTGGTTAGCACTGCTGTCTCACAGGGACACGGTGACACCGTGGTTAGCACTGCTGGCTCACAGGGACACGGTCACACAGTGGTTAGCACTGCTGTGTCACAGGGACACGGTGATACAGTGGTTAGCACTGGTGTCTCACAGGGACACGGTGGCACAGTGGTTAGCACTGCTGTCTCACGGGGACACGGTGATAAGGTGGTTAGTACTGCTGTCTCACAGGGACACGGTGACACAGTGGTTAGCACTGCTTTCTCACGGGGACACGGTGATACAGTGGTTAGCACTGCTGTCTCACAGGGACACGGTGACACAGTGGTTAGCACTGCTGTCTCACAGGGACACGGTGACACAGTGGTTAGCACTGCTGTCTCACAGTATCACGGTGACTCAGTGGTTAGCACTGCTGTCTCACAGGGACACGGTGACACAGTGGTTAGTACTGCTGTCTCACAGGGACACGGTGACACAGTGGTTTGCACTGCTGTCTGACAGGGACACGGTGACACAGTGGTTAGCACTGCTGTCTCACAGGGACACGGTGACACAGTGGTTAACACTGATGTCTCACAGGGACACGGTGACACAGTGGTTAGCACTGCTGTCTCACAGGGACACGGTGACACAGTGGTTAGCACTGCTGTCTCACAGGGACACGGTGACACAGTGGTTAACACTGATGTCTCACAGGGACACGGTGGTACAGTGGTTAGCACTGCTGTCTCACAGTATCACGGTTATACAGTGGTTAGCACTGCTGCCTCACAGGGACATGGTGACACAGTGGTTAGCACTGCTGTCTCACAGGGACACGGTGACACAGTGGTTAGTACTGCTGTCTCACAGGGACACGGTGACACAGTGGTTAGCACTGCTGTCTCACAGCATCACGGTTATACAGTGGTTAGCACTGCTGCCTCACTGGGACATGGTGACACAGTGGTTAGTACTGCTGTCTCACAGTATCACGGTGACACAGTGGTTAGCACTGCTGTCTCACAGGGACACGGTGACACAGTGGTTAGTACTGCTGTCTCACAGTATCACGGTGACACAGTGGTTAGCACTGCTGTCTCACAGGGACACGGTGACACAGTGGTTAGTACTGCTGTCTCACAGGGACACGGTGACACAGTGGTTAGCACTGCTGTCTGACAGGGACACGGTGACACAGTGGTTAGCACTGCTGTCTCACAGGGACACGGTGACACAGTGGTTAACACTGATGTCTCACAGGGACACGGTGACACAGTGGTTAGCACTGCTGTCTCACAGGGACACGGTGACACAGTGGTTAGCACTGCTGTCTCACAGGGACACGGTGACACAGTGGTTAACACTGATGTCTCACAGGGACACGGTGGTACAGTGGTTAGCACTGCTGTCTCACAGTATCACGGTTATACAGTGGTTAGCACTGCTGCCTCACAGGGACATGGTGACACAGTGGTTAGCACTGCTGTCTCACAGGGACACGGTGACACAGTGGTTAGTACTGCTGTCTCACAGGGACACGGTGACACAGTGGTTAGCACTGCTGTCTCACAGCATCACGGTTATACAGTGGTTAGCACTGCTGCCTCACTGGGACATGGTGACACAGTGGTTAGTACTGCTGTCTCACAGTATCACGGTGACACAGTGGTTAGCACTGCTGTCTCACAGGGACACGGTGACACAGTGGTTAGTACTGCTGTCTCACAGTATCACGGTGACACAGTGGTTAGCACTGCTGTCTCACAGGGACACGGTGACACAGTGGTTAGTACTGCTGTCTCACAGGGACACGGTGACACAGTGGTTAGCACTGCTGTCTCACAGCATCACGGTTATACAGTGGTTAGCACTGCTGCCTCACTGGGACATGGTGACACAGTGGTTAGCACTGCTGTCTCACAGGGACACGGTGACACAGTGGTTAGCACTGCTGTCTCACAGGGACACGGTGACACAGTGGTTAGCACTGCTGTCTCACAGTATCACGGTTATACAGTGGTTAGCACTGCTGTCTCGCAGGGACATGGTGACACAGTGGTTAGCACTGCTGTCTCACAGGGACACGGTCACACTGTGGTTAGTACTGCTGCCTCACAGGGACACGGTGACACAGTGGTTCACACTGCTGTCTCACAGGGACATGGTGACACAGTGGTTAGCACTGCTGTCTCACAGGGACACGGTCACACAGTGGTTAGTACTGCTGCCTCACAGGGACACGGTGACACAGTGGTTCACACTGCTGTCTCACAGGGACACGGTGACACAGTGATTAGCACTGCTGTCTCACAGTATCACGGTGACACAGTGGTTCGCACTGCTGTCTCGCAGGGACACGGTGACACAGTGGTTAGCTCTGCTGTCTCACAGGGACACGGTGACACAGTGGTTAGCACAGCTGTCTCACAGGTACACGGTGACACAGTGGTTAGCTCTGCTGTCTCACAGGGACATGGTGATACATTGGTTAGCACTGCTGTCTCACAGGGACACGGTGACACAGTTGTTAGCACTGCTGTCTCACAGGGACACGGTGACACAGTGGTTCGCACTGCTGTCTCAAAGGAACACGGTGATACAGTGGTTAGCACTGCTGTCTCGCAGTATCACGGTGACACAGTGGTTAGCACTGCTGTCTCACAGGGACACGGTGACACAGTGGTTCGCACTGCTGTCTCACAGTATCACGGTGACACAGTGGTTAGCACTGCTGTCTCACAGGGACACGGTGATACAGTGGTTAGCACTGCGGTCTCACAGGGATACGGTGACACTGTAGTTAGCACTGCTGTCTCACAGGGACACGGTGACACAGTGGTTAGCACTGCTGTCTCACAGGGACACGGTGACACAGTGGTTAGCACTGCTGTCTCACAGTATCACGGTGACACAGTGGTTAGCACTGCTGTCTCACAGGGACACGGTGACACAGTGGTTAGCACTGCTGTCTCAGATGGACACGGTGACACAGTGGTTAGTACTGCTGTCTCACAGGGACACGGTGACACAGTGGTTAGCACTGCTGTCTCACAGGGACACGGTGACACAGTGGTTCGTACTGCTGTCTCACAGGGACACGGTGACACAGTGGTTAGCACTGCTGTCTCACAGGGACACGGTGACACAGTGGTTAGCACTGCTGTCTCACAGGGACACGGTGACACAGTGGTTAGCACTGCTGTCTCACAGGGACATGGTGACACAGTGGTTAGCACTGCTGTCTCACAGGGACACAGTAACACAGTGGTTAGCACTGCTGTCTCACAGGGCAACGGTGGCACAGTGGTTAGCACTGCTGTCTCACAGGGACACGGTGGCACACTGGTTAGCACTGCTGTCTCACAGTGACACGGTCACACAGTGATTTGCACTGCTGTGTCACAGGGACACGGTGACACGGTGGTTTGCACTGCTGTCTCACAGTATCACGGTGACACAGTGGTTAGCACTGCTGTCTCACAGGGACACGGTGACACAGTGTTTAGCACTGCTGTCTCACAGGGACACGGTCACACAGTGGTTTGCACTGCTGTCTCACAGGGACACGGTGACACAGTGGTTCGAACTGCTGTCTCACAGGGACACGGTGACACAGTGGTTCACACTGCTGTCTCACAGGGACACGGTGACACAGTGGTTCGAACTGCTGTCTCACAGGGACACGGTGACACAGTGGTTCGAACTGCTGTCTCGCAGGGACACGGTGGCACAGTGGTTACCACTGCTGTCTCACAGGGACACGATGACACATTGGTTTGCACTGCTGTCTCACAGGGACACGGTGACACAGTGGTTCGAACTGCTGTCTCACAGGGACACGGTGACACAGTGGTTCGAACTGCTGTCTCGCAGGGACACGGTGGCACAGTGGTTAGCACAGCTCTCTCACAGGTACACGGTGACAGAGTGGTTAGCTCTGCTGTCTCACAGGGACACGGTGACACAGTGGTTAGCACTGCTGTCTCACAGGGACACGGTCACAGATTGGTTAGCACTGCTGTCTCACAGGGACATGGTCACACAGTGGTTAGCACTGCTGTCTCACAGGGACACGGTGACACAGTGGTTAGCACTGCTGTCTCACAGGGACATGGTGACACAGTGGTTAGCAATGCTGTCTCACAGGGACACGGTGACACAGTGGTTCGCACTGCTGTCTCACAGGGACATGGTGACACAGTGGTTAGCACTGATGTCTCACAGGGACACGGTCACACAGTGGTTAGCACTGCTGTCTCACAGGGACACGGTGACACAGTGGTTAGCACTGGTGTCTCACAGGAACACGGTGATACAGTGGTAAGCACTGCTGTCTCACAGTATCACGGTGACACAGTGGTTAGCACTGCTGTCTCACAGGGACACGGTGACACAGTGGTTAGTACTGCTGTCTCACACGGACACGGTGAAACAGTGGTTAGCACTGCTGTCTCACAGGGACACGGAGATAAAGTGGTTAGCACTGCTGTCTCACAGTATCACGGTGACACAGTGGTTAGCACTGCTGTCTCACAGGGACACGGTGACACAGTGGTTAGCACTGCTGTCTCACAGGGACACGGTGACACAGTGGTTAGCACTGCTGTCTCACAGGGACATGGTGACACAGTGGTTAGCACTGCTGTCTCACAGGGACACGGTGACACAGTGGTTAGTACTGCTGTCTCACAGGGACACGGTGACACAGTGGTTAGAACTGCTGTCTCACAGGGACACGGTGACACAGTGGTTAGTACTGCTGTCTCACAGGGATACGGTGACACCGTGGTTAGCTCTGATGTCTCACAGGGACTCGGTGATACAGTGGTTCGCACTGCTGTCTCACAGTATCACGGTGACACAGTAGTTAGCACTGCTGTCTCACAGGGACACGGTGATACAGTGGTTAGCACTGCTGTCTCACAGTATCACGGTGACACAGTGGTTAGCACTGCTGTCTCACAGGGACACGGTGACACAGTGCTTAGTACTGCTGTCTCACAGGGACACGGTGACACAGTGGTTAGCACTGCTGTCTCACAGGGACACGGTGGCACAGTGGTTAGTACTGCTGTCTCACAGGGACACGGTGACACAGTGGTTAGTACTGCTGTCTCACAGGGACACGGTGACACAGTGGTTAGCACTGCTGTCTCACAGGGACACGGTGGCAAAGTGGTTAGCACTGCTGTCTCACAGGGACACGGTGACACATTGGTTAGCACTGCTGTCTCACAGGGACACGGTGACACAGTGGTTAGCACTGCTGTCTCACAGGGACACGGAGGCACAGTGGTTAGCACTGCTGTCTCACAGGGACACGGTGACACATTGGTTAGCACTGCTGTCTCACAGGGATACGGTGACACCGTGGTTAGCACTGCAGTCTCACAGGGACACGGTGACACAGTGGTTAGCAATGCTGTCTCACAGGGACTCGGTGACACAGTGGTTAGCACGGCTGTCTCACAGGGACACGGTGACACAGTGGTTTGTACTGCTGTCTCACAGGGACACGATGACACAGTGGTTTGCACTGCTGTCTCACAGGGACACGGTGACACAGTGGTTAGCACTGCTGTCTCACAGGGACACGGTGACACAGTGGTTCACACTGCTGTCTCACAGGCACACGGTGACACAGTGGTTAGCTCTGCTGTCTCACAGGGACATGGTGACACAGTGGTTAGCTCTGCTGTCTCACAGGTACACGGTGACACAGTGGTTAGCTCTGCTGTCTCACATGGACATGGTCACACAGTGGTTAGCACTGCTGTCTCATAGGGACACGGTCACACAGTGGTTAGCACTGCTGCCTCACAGGGACACGGTGATACAGTGGTTACTACTGCTGTCTCACAGGGACACGGTGACACAGTGGTTACTACTGCTGTCTCACAGGGACACGGTGACACAGTGGGTAGCACTGCTGTCTCACAGGGACACGGTGACACAGTGGTTCGCACTGCTGCCTCACAGGGACACGGTGATACAGTGGTTACTACTGCTGTCTCACAGGGACACGGTGACACAGTGGTTAGCACTGCTGTCTCACAGGGACACGGTGACACAGTGGTTAGCACTGATGTCTCACAGGTACACGGTCACACAGTGGTTAGCACAGCTGTCTCACAGGGACACGGTGACACAGTGGTTAGCACTGCTGTCTCACAGGAACACGGTGATACAGTGGTAAGCACTGCTGTCTCACAGTATCACGGTGACACAGTGGTTAGCACTGCTGTCTCACAGGGACAAGGTGACACAGTGGTTCGTACTGCTGTCTCACAGGGACACGGTGACACAGTGGTTCGCACTGCTGTCTCACAGGGACACGGTGATACAGTGGTTAGCACAGCTGTCTCACAGGGACACGGAGATAAAGTGGTTAGCACTGCTGTCTCACAGTATCACGGTGACACAGTGGTTAGCACTGCTGTCTCACAGGGACACGGTGACACAGTGGTTAGCACTGCTGTCTCACAGGGACACGGTGACACAGTGGTTAGCACTGCTGTCTCACAGGGACATGGTGACACAGTGGTTAGTACTGCTGTCTCACAGGGACACGGTGACACAGTGGTTAGCACTGCTGTCTCACAGGGACACGGTGATACAGTGGTTCGCACTGCTGTCTCACAGTATCACGGTGACACAGTGGTTAGCACTGCTGTCTCACAGGGACACGGTGATACAGTGGTTAGCACTGCGGTCTCACAGTGATACGGTGACACAGTAGTTAGCACTGCTGTCTCACAGGGACACGGTGATACAGTGGTTAGCACTGCTGTCTCACAGTATCACGGTGACACAGTAGTTAGCACTGCTGTCTCACAGGGACACGGTGACACAGTGGTTAGCACTGCTGTCTCAGAGGGACACGGTGACACAGTGGTTAGCACTTCTGTCTCACAGGGACACGGTGACACAGTGGTTTGCACTTCTGTCTCACAGGGACACGGTGACACAGTGGTTAGTACTGCTGTCTCACAGGGACACGGTGACACAGTGGTTAGCACTGCTGTCTCACAGGGACACGGTGACACAGTGGTTAGCACTGCTGTCTCACAGGGACACGGTGACACAGTAGTTAGCACTGCTGTCTCACAGGGACACGGTGACACAGTGGTTAGCACTGCTGTCTCACAGGGACACGGTGACACAGTGGTTAGCACTGCTGTCTCACAGGGACATGGTGACACAGTGGTTAGCACTGCTGTCTCACAGGGACACAGTAACACAGTGGTTACCACTGCTGTCTCACAGGGCAACGGTGGCACAGAGGTTAGCACTGCTGTCTCACAGGGACACGGTGGCACACTGGTTAGCACTGCTGTCTCACAGTGACACGGTCACACAGTGGTTTGCACTGCTGTGTCACAGGGACACGGTGACACAGTGGTTAGCACTGGTGTCTCACAGGGACACGGTGGCACAGTGGTTGGCACTGCTGTCTCACGGGGACACGGTGATACAGTGGTTAGTACTGCTGTCTCACAGGGACACGGTGACACGGTGGTTTGCACTGCTGTCTCACAGGGACTCGGTGACACAGTGGTTAGCACGGGTGTCTCACAGGGACACGGTGACACAGTGGTTTGTACTGCTGTCTCACAGGGACACGATGACACAGTGGTTTGCACGCTGTCTCACAGGGACACGGTGACACAGTGGTTAGCACTGCTGTCTCACAGGGACACGGTGACACAGTGGTTAGCACTGCTGTCTCACAAGGACACGGTGACACAGTGGTTAGCACTGCTGTCTCACAGGGACACGGTCACACAGTGGTTAGCACTGCTGTCTCACAGGGACATGGTGATACATTGGTTAGCAATGCTGTCTCACAGGGACACGGTGACACAGTGGTTCGCACTGCTGTCTCACAGGGACACGGTGACACAGTGGTTAGCACTGCTGTCTCACCGGGATACGGTGACACCGTGGTTAGCACTGCTGTCTCACAGGGACTCGGTGACACAGTGGTTAGCACGGCTGTCTCACAGGGACACGGTGACACAGTGGTTTCTACTGCTGTCTCACAGGGACACGATGACGCAGTGGTTTGCACTGCTGTCTCACAGGGACACGGTGACACAGTGGTTAGCACTGCTGTCTCACAGGGACACGGTGACACAGTGGTTCACACTGCTGTCTCACAGGGACACGGTGACACAGTGGTTAGCACTGCTGTCTCACAGTATCACGATGACACAGTGGTTCGAACTGCTGTCTCGCAGGGACACGGTGTCACAGTGGTTAGCACTGCTGTTTCACAGGCACACGGTGACACAGTGGTTTGCACTGCTGTCTCACAGGTACACGGTGACACTGTGGTTAGCTCTGCTGTCTCACAGGGACACGGTGACACAGTGGTTAGCACTGCTGTCTCACAGGGACACGGTGACACAGTGGTTAGCACTGATGTCTCACAGGGACATGGTGATACATTGGTAAGCAATGCTGTCTCACAGGGACACGGTGACACAGTGGTTAGCACTGCTGTCTCACAGGGACACGGTCACAGATTGGTTAGCACTGCTGTCTCACAGGGACACGGTGACACAGTGGTTAGCACTGCTGTCTCACAGGGACACGGTGACACAGTGGTTAGCACTGCTGTCTCACAGGGACATGGTGATAAACTGGTTAGCAATGCTGTCTCACAGGGACACGGTGACACAGTGGTTAGCACTGCTGTCTCAGAGGGACACGGTGACACAGTGGTTAATACTGCTGTCTCACAGGGACACCGTGACACAGTGGTTAGCACTGCTGTCTCACAGGGACATGGTGATACATTGGTTAGCAATGCTGTCTCACAGGGACACGGTGACACAGTGGTTAGCACTGCTGTCTCAGAGGGACACGGTGACACAGTGGTTAGCACTGCTGTCTCACAGGGACATGGTGATACATTGGTTAGCAATGCTGTCTCACAGGGACCCGGTGACACAGTGGTTAGCACTGCTGTCTCAGAGGGACACGGTGACACAGTGGTTAGTACTGCTGTCTCACAGGGACATGGTGACACAGTGGTTAGCACTGCTGTCTCACAGGGACACGGTGACACAGTGGTTAGCACTGCTGTCTCACAGGGACACGGTGACACAGTACTTAGCACTGCAGTCTCACAGGGACACGGTGACACAGTGGTTAGCACTGATGTCTCACAGGGACACGGTGACACAGTGGTTAGTACTGCTGTCTCACAGGGACACGGTGACACAGTGGTTAGCACTGCTGCCTCACAGGGACACGGTGATACAGTGGTTACTACTGCTGTCTCACAGGGACACGGTGACACAGTGGTTAGCACTGCTGTCTCACAGGGACACGGTGACACAGTGGTTAGCACTGATGTCTCACAGGTACACGGTCACACAGTGGTTAGCACTGCTGTCTCACAGGGACACGGTGACACAGTGGTTAGCACTGCTGTCTCTCAGGAACACGGTGATACAGTGGTAAGCACTGCTGTCTCACAGGCACACGGTGACACAGTGGTTAGCACTGCTGTCTCACAGGGACAAGGTGACACAGTGGTTCGTACTGCTGTCTCACAGGGACACGGTGACACAGTGGTTCGCACTGCTGTCTCACAGGGACACGGTGATACAGTGGTTAGCACAGCTGTCTCACAGGGACACGGAGATAATGTGGTTAGCACTGCTGTCTCACAGTATCACGGTGACACAGTGGTTAGCACTGCTGTCTCACAGGGACACGGTGACACAGTGGTTAGCACTGCTGTCTCACAGGGACACGGTGACACAGTGGTTAGCACTGCTGTCTCACAGGGACATGGTGACACAGTGGTTAGTACTGCTGTCTCACAGGGACACGGTGACACAGTGGTTAGCACTGCTGTCTCACAGGGACACGGTGATACAGTGGTTCGCACTGCTGTCTCACAGTATCACGGTGACACAGTGGTTAGCACTGCTGTCTCACAGGGACACGGTGATACAGTGGTTAGCACTGCGGTCTCACAGTGATACGGTGACACAGTAGTTAGCACTGCTGTCTCACAGGGACACGGTGATACAGTGGTTAGCACTGCTGTCTCACAGTATCACGGTGACACAGTGGTTAGCACTGCTTTCTCACAGGGACACGGTGACACAGTGGTTAGCACTGCTGTCTCAGAGGGACACGGTGACACAGTGGTTAGCACTTCTGTCTCACAGGGACACGGTGACACAGTGGTTTGCACTTCTGTCTCACAGGGACACGGTGACACAGTGGTTAGTACTGCTGTCTCACAGGGACACGGTGACACAGTGGTTAGCACTGCTGTCTCACAGGGACACGGTGACACAGTGGTTAGCACTGCTGTCTCACAGGGACACGGTGACACAGTAGTTAGCACTGCTGTCTCACAGGGACACGGTGACACAGTGGTTAGCACTGCTGTCTCACAGGGACATGGTGACACAGTGGTTAGCACTGCTGTCTCACAGGGACACAGTAACACAGTGGTTACCACTGCTGTCTCACAGGGCAACGGTGGCACAGAGGTTAGCACTGCTGTCTCACAGGGACACGGTGGCACACTGGTTAGCACTGCTGTCTCACAGTGACACGGTCACACAGTGGTTTGCACTGCTGTGTCACAGGGACACGGTGACACAGTGGTTAGCACTGGTGTCTCACAGGGACACGGTGGCACAGTGGTTAGCACTGCTGTCTCACGGGGACACGGTGATACAGTGGTTAGTACTGCTGTCTCACAGGGACACGGTGACACGGTGGTTTGCACTGCTGTCTCACAGGGACTCGGTGACACAGTGGTTAGCACGGGTGTCTCACAGGGACACGGTGACACAGTGGTTTGTACTGCTGTCTCACAGGGACACGATGACACAGTGGTTTGCACGCTGTCTCACAGGGACACGGTGACACAGTGGTTAGCACTGCTGTCTCACAGGGACACGGTGACACAGTGGTTAGCACTGCTGTCTCACAAGGACACGGTGACACAGTGGTTAGCACTGCTGTCTCACAGGGACACGGTCACACAGTGGTTAGCACTGCTGTCTCACAGGGACATGGTGATACATTGGTTAGCAATGCTGTCTCACAGGGACACGGTGACACAGTGGTTCGCACTGCTGTCTCACAGGGACACGGTGACACAGTGGTTAGCACTGCTGTCTCACCGGGATACGGTGACACCGTGGTTAGCACTGCTGTCTCACAGGGACTCGGTGACACAGTGGTTAGCACGGCTGTCTCACAGGGACACGGTGACACAGTGGTTTCTACTGCTGTCTCACAGGGACACGGTGACACAGTGGTTAGCACTGCTGTCTCACAGGGACACGGTGACACAGTGGTTCACACTGCTGTCTCACAGGGACACGGTGACACAGTGGTTAGCACTGCTGTCTCACAGTATCACGATGACACAGTGGTTCGAACTGCTGTCTCGCAGGGACACGGTGGCACAGTGGTTAGCACTGCTGTTTCACAGGCACACGGTGACACAGTGGTTAGCACTGCTGTCTCACAGGTACACGGTGACACTGTGGTTAGCTCTGCTGTCTCACAGGGACACGGTGACACAGTGGTTAGCACTGCTGTCTCACAGGGACACAGTGACACAGTGGTTAGCACTGATGTCTCACAGGGACATGGTGATACATTGGTAAGCAATGCTGTCTCACAGGGACACGGTGACACAGTGGTTAGCACTGCTGTCTCACAGTGACACGGTCACAGATTGGTTAGCACTGCTGTCTCACAGGGACACGGTGACACAGTGGTTAGCACTGCTGTCTCACATGGACATGGTCACACAGTGGTTAGCACTGCTGTCGCACAGGGAAACGGTCACAGATTGGTTAGCACTGCTGTCTCACAGGGACACGGTCACACAGTGGTTAGCACTGCTGTCTCACAGGGACACGGTGACACAGTGGTTAGCACTGCTGTCTCACAGGGACACGGTGACACAGTAGTTAGCACTGCTGTCTCACAGGGACACGGTGACACAGTGGTTAGCACTGCTGTCTCACAGGGACACGGTGACACAGTGGTTAGCACTGCTGTCTCACAGGGACATGGTGACACAGTGGTTAGCACTGCTGTCTCACAGGGACACAGTAACACAGTGGTTACCACTGCTGTCTCACAGGGCAACGGTGGCACAGAGGTTAGCACTGCTGTCTCACAGGGACACGGTGATACAGTAGTTAGCACTGCTGTCTCACAGGGATATGGTGGCACAGTGGTTAGCACTGCTGTCTCACGGGGACACGGTGATACAGTGGTTAGTACTGCTGTCTCACAGGGACACAGTGACACGGTGGTTTGCACTGCTGTCTCACAGTATCACGGTGACACAGTGGTTAGCACTGCTGTCTCACAGGGACACGGTGACACAGTGGTTAGCACTGCTGTCTCACAGGGACACGGTGGCACAGTGGTTAACACTGCTGTCTCACAGGGACACGGTGATACAGTGGTTAGCACTGCTGTCTCACAGTATCACGGTGACACAGTGGTTAGAACTGCTGTCTCACAGGGACATGGTGACACAGTAATTAGCACTGCTGTCTCACAGGGACACGGTGACACAGTGGTTAGCACTGCTGTCTCACAGGGACACGGTGACACAGTGGTTAGCACTTCTGTCTCACAGGGACACGGTGACACAGTGGTTAGTACTGCTGTCTCACAGGGACACGGTGACACAGTGGTTAGCACTGCTGTCTCACAGGGACACGGTGACACAGTGGTTAGCACTGATGTCTCACGGGGACACGGTAATACAGTGGTTAGTACTGCTGTCTCACAGTATCACGGTGACACAGTGGTTAGCACTGCTGTCTCACAGGGACACGGTGATACAGTGGTTAGCACTTCTGTCTGACAGGGTCACGGTGACACAGTGGTTAGCACTGCTGTCTCACAGGAACACGGCGACACAGTGGTTAGCACTGCTGTCTCACAGGGACACGGTGGCACAGTGGTTAGCACTGCTGTCTCACAGGGACACGGTGATACAGTAGTTAGCACTGCTGTCTCACAGGGATATGGTGGCACAGTGGTTAGCACTGCTGTCTCACGGGGACACGGTGACACGGTGGTTTGCACTGCTGTCTCACAGTATCACGGTGACACAGTGGTTAGCACTGCTGTCTCACAGGGACACGGTGGCACAGTGGTTAACACTGCTGTCTCACAGGGACACGGTGATACAGTGGTTAGCACTGCTGTCTCACAGGGACACGGTGACACAGTGGTTAGAACTGCTGTCTCACAGGGACACGGTGACACAGTGGTTAGCACTTCTGTCTCACAGGGACACCGTGACACAGTGGTTAGTACTGCTGTCTCACAGGGACACGGTGACACAGTGGTTAGCACTGCTGTCTCACAGGGACACGGTGACACAGTCGTTAGCACTGCTGTCTCACAGGGACACGGTGACACAGTGGTTAGCACTGATGTCTCACAGGGACACGGTGACACAGTCGTTAGCACTGCTGTCTCACAGGGACACGGTGACACAGTGGTTAGCACTGATGTCTC
This sequence comes from Carcharhinus amblyrhynchos, assembly GCF_965287045.1. NCBI lineage: Eukaryota > Metazoa > Chordata > Chondrichthyes > Carcharhiniformes > Carcharhinidae > Carcharhinus > Carcharhinus amblyrhynchos. The sequence continues at coordinate 36,219,329 of NC_137351.1, read as the reverse complement.
ACAGGGACATGGTCACACAGTGGTTAGCACTGCTGTCTCACAGGGACAAGGTGACACAGTGGTTAGCACTGCTGTCTCACAGGGACACGGTGATACAGTGGTTAGTACTGCTGTCTCACAGGGACACGGTGACACAGTGGTTAGCACTGCTGTCTCACAGGGACACGGTGACACAGTCGTTAGCACTGCTGTCTCACAGGGACACGGTGACACAGTGGATAGCACTGATGTCTCACAGGGACACGGTCACACAGTGGTTAGCACTGCTGTCTCACAGGGACAAGGTGACACAGTGGTTAGCACTGCTGTCTCACAGGGACACGGTGATACAGTGGTTAGTACTGCTGTCTCACAGGGACACGGTGACACAGTGGTTAGCACTGCTGTCTTACAGGGACACGGTGATACATTGGTTAGCACTGATGTCTCACAGGGACACGGTCACACAGTGGTTAGCACTGCTGTCTCACAGGGACACGGTGACACAGTGGTTAGCACTGCTGTCCCACAGGGACATGGTGACACAGTGGTTAGCACTGCAGTCTCACAGGGACACGGTGACACAGTGGTTAGCACTGCTGTCTCACAGGGACACGGTGACACATTGGTTAGCACTGCTGTCTCACAGGGACACGGTGACACAGTGGTTAGCACTGCTGTCTCACAGGGACACGGTGATACATTGGTTAGCACTGATGTCTCACAGGGACACGGTCACACAGTGGTTAGCTCTGCTGTCTCACAGGGACACGGTCACAGAGTGGTTAGAACATAGAACATAGAACATAGAACATTACAGCGCAGAACAGGCCCTTCGGCCCACGATGTTGCGCCGACCAGTTACAAAAACAATGACCCACTAGCCTATACCAATCCCATTTCGTCCATAAACCTATCCAGAGATCTCTTAAACGCCCCCAAACTAGACGCATTTACAACTGCAGCAGGCAGGGCATTCCAATCCCTCACCACCCGCTGGGTAAAGAACCTACCCCTGACATCCGTCCTGTAGCTACCCCCCCTTAATTTAAAGCCATGCCCCCTCGTGCTAGCTTTCTCCATCCGAGGAAAAAGGCTATCACTATCCACCCTATCTAAACCTCTAATCATCTTATATGTTTCAATAAGATCCCCTCTTAGCCGCCTTCTTTCCAATGAAAACAACCCTAGATCCCTCAGTCTCTCCTCATAGGACCTCCCCACCATACCAGGCAACATCCTAGTAAACCTCCTCTGCACCCTCTCCAACGCCTCCACATCCTTCTTGTAATGCGGGGACCAGAACTGCACACAGTACTCCAAGTGCGGCCGCACTAGAGTAGTGTACAGTTGCAACATTACACTGCGACTCCTAAATTCAATCCCCCTACCAATAAACGCCAAGACACCGTACGCCTTCTTGACAACCTTATCTACTTGATTCCCAACTTTCAGGGATCTATGTACACACACACCTAGATCCCTCTGTTCATCCACACTATTCAAGGTCCTCCCGTTAGCCCTATACTCGACACATCTGTTGCTCCTACCAAAGTGAATTACCTCACACTTCTCCGCATTAAATTCCATTAAATTAAATTAAATTAGCACTGCTGTCTCACAGGGATATGGTGACACAGTGGTTAGTCCTGCTGTCTCACAGGGACACGGTGACACAGTGGTTCGCACTGCTGTCTCACAGGGACACGGTGACACAGTGGTTAGCACTGCTGTCTCACAGGGACACAGTAACACAGTGGTTAGCACTGCTGTCTCACAGGGACACGGTGGCACACCCGTTAGCACTGCTGTCTCACAGTGACACGGTCACACAGTGATTTGCACTGCTGTGTCACAGGGACACGGTGACACAGTGGTTAGCACTGGTGTCTCACAGGGACACGGTGGCACAGTGGTTAGCACTGCTGTCTCACGGGGACACGGTGATACAATGGTTAGTACTGCTGTCTCACAGGGACACGGTGACACGGTGGTTTGCACTGCTGTCTCACAGGGACACAGTGGCACAGTGGTTAGCACTGCTGTCTCACCGGGACACGGTGATACAGTAGTTAGCACTGCTGTCTCACAGGGATATGGTGGCACAGTCGTTAGCACTGCTGTCTCACGGGGACACGGTGATACAGTGGTTAGTACTGCTGTCTCACAGGGACACGGTGACACGGTGGTTTGCACTGCTGTCTCACAGTATCACAGTGACACAGTGGTTAGCACTGCTGTCTCACAGTATCACGGTGACACAGTGGTTAGCACTGCTGTCTCACAGGGACACGGTGACACATTGGTTAGCACTGCTGTCTCACAGGGACACGGCGACACAGTGGTTAGCACTGCTGTCTCACAGGGACACGGTGGCACAGTGGTTAGCACTGCTGTCTCACAGGGACACGGTGATACAGTAGTTAGCACTGCTGTCTCACAGGGATATGGTGGCACAGTGGTTAGCACTGCTGTCTCACGGGGACACGGTGATACAGTGGTTAGTACTGCTGTCTCACAGTATCACGGTGACACAGTGGTTAGCACTGCTGTCTCACAGGGACACGGTGACACAGTGGTTAGCACTGCTGTCTCACAGGGACACGGTGGCACAGTGGTTAACACTGCTGTCTCACAGGGACACGGTGATACAGTGGTTAGCACTGCTGTCTCACAGTATCACGGTGACACAGTGGTTAGAACTGCTGTCTCACAGGGACATGGTGACACAGTAATTAGCACTGCTGTCTCACAGGGACACGGTGACACAGTGGTTAGCACTGCTGTCTCACAGGGACACGGTGACACAGTGGTTAGCACTTCTGTCTCACAGGGACACCGTGACACAGTGGTTAGTACTGCTGTCTCACAGGGACACGGTGACACAGTGGTTAGCACTGCTGTCTCACAGGGACACGGTGACACAGTCGTTAGCACTGCTGTCTCACAGGGACACGGTGACACAGTGGTTAGCACTGATGTCTCACGGGGACACGGTGATAGAGTGGTTAGTACTGCTGTCTCACAGGGACACGGTGACACGGTGGTTTGCACTGCTGTCTCACAGTATCACGGTGACACAGTGGTTAGCACTGCTGTCTCACAGGGACACGGTGATACAGTGGTTAGCACTTCTGTCTGACAGGGTCACGGTGACACAGTGGTTAGCACTGCTGTCTCACAGGAACACGGCGACACAGTGGTTAGCACTGCTGTCTCACAGGGACACGGTGGCACAGTGGTTAACACTGCTGTCTCACAGGGACACGGTGATACAGTGGTTAGCACTGCTGTCTCACAGGGACACGGTGACACAGTGGTTAGCACTTCTGTCTCACAGGGACACGGTGACACAGTGGTTAGCACTTCTGTCTCACAGGGACACGGTGACACAGTGGATAGCACTGCTGTCTCACAGTATCACGGTGACACAGTGGTTAGAACTGCTGTCTCACAGGGACATGCTGACACAGTAGTTAGCACTGCTGTCTCACAGGGACACGGTGACACAGTGGTTAGCACTGCTGTCTCACAGGGACACGGTGACACAGTGGTTAGCACTTCTGTCTCACAGGGACACGGTGACACAGTGGTTAGTACTGCTGTCTCATAGGGACACGGTGACACAGTCGTTAGCACTGCTGTCTCACAGGGACACGGTGACACAGTGGTTAGCACTGATGTCTCACAGGGACACGGTGACACAGTCGTTAGCACTGCTGTCTCACAGGGACACGGTGACACAGTGGTTAGCACTGATGTCTCACAGGGACACGGTCACACAGTGGTTAGTACTGCTGTCTCACAGGGACAAGGTGACACAGTGGTTAGCACTGCTGTCTCACAGGGACACGGTGATACAGTGGTTAGTACTTTTGTCTCACAGGGACACGGTGACACAGTGGTTAGCACTGCTGTCTCACAGGGACACGGTGACACAGTCGTTAGCACTGCTGTCTCACAGGGACACGGTGACACAGTGGTTAGCACTGCTGTCTCACAGGGACACGGTGACACAGTCGTTAGCACTGCTGTCTCACAGGGACACCGTGACACAGTGGATAGCAGTGATGTCTCACAGGGACACGGTCACACAGTGGTTAGCACTGCTGTCTCACAGGGACAAGGTGACACAGTGGTTAGCACTGCTGTCTCACAGCGACACGGTGATACAGTGGTTAGTACTGCTGTCTCACAGGGACACGGTGACACAGTGGTTAGCACTGCTGTCTCACAGGGACACGGTGATACAGTGGTTAGCACTGCTGTCTCACAGGGACACGGTCACACAGTGGTTAGCACTGCTGTCTCACAGGGACACGGTGACACAGTGGTTAGCACTGCTGTCCCACAGGGACATGGTGACACAGTGGTTAGCACTGCAGTCTCACAGGGACACGGTGACACAGTGGTTAGCACTGCTGTCTCACAGGGACACGGTGACACATTGGTTAGCACTGCTGTCTCACAGGGACACGGTGACACAGTGGTTAGCACTGCTGTCTCACAGGGACACGGTGATACATTGGTTCGCACTGATGTCTCACAGGGACACGGTCACACAGTGGTTAGCACTGCTGTCTCACAGGGACACGGTGACACAGTGGTTAGCACTGCTGTCCCACAGGGACATGGTGACACAGTGGTTAGCACTGCTGTCTCACAGGGACACGGTGGCACACTGGTTAGCACTGCTGTCTCACAGTGACACGGTCACACAGTGATTTGCACTGCTGTGTCACAGGGACACGGTGACACGGTGGTTTGCACTGCTGTCTCACAGTATCACGGTGACACAGTGGTTAGCACTGCTGTCTCACAGGGACACGGTGACACAGTGGTTAGCACTGCTGTCTCACAGGGACATGGTGGCACAGTGGTTAGCACTGCTGTCTCACAGGGACACATAGAACATAGAACATTACAGCGCAGAACTGGCCCTTCGGCCCACGATGTTGCGCCGACCAGTTACAAAAACAATGACCCACTAGCCTATACCAATCCCTTTTCGTCCATAAACCTATCCAGAGATCTCTTAAACGCCCCCAAACTAGACGCATTTACAACTGCAGCAGGCAGGGCATTCCAATCCCTCACCACCCGCTGGGTAAAGAACCTACCCCTGACATCCGTCCTGTAGCTACCCCCCCTTAATTTAAAGCCATGCCCCCTCGTGCTAGCTTTCTCCATCCGAGGAAAAAGGCTATCACTATCCACCCTATCTAAACCTCTAATCATAGAACATAGAACATAGAACATTACAGCGCAGAACAGGCCCTTCGGCCCACGATGTTGCGCCGACCAGTTACAAAAACAATGACCCACTAGCCTATACCAATCCCTTTTCGTCCATAAACCTATCCAGAGATCTCTTAAACGCCCCCAAACTAGACGCATTTACAACTGCAGCAGGCAGGGCATTCCAATCCCTCACCACCTTATATGTTTATATATATATATATATTTATACATCTTATATGTTTCAATAAGATCCCCTCTTAGCCGCCTTCTTTCCCACAAAAACAACCCTAAATCCCTCAGTCTCTCCTCATAGGACCTCCCCACCATACCAGGCAACATCCTAGTAAACCTCCTCTGCACCCTCTCCAACGCCTCCACATCCTTCTTGTAATGCGGGGACCAGAACTGCACACAGTACTCCAAGTGCGGCCGCACTAGAGTAGTGTACAGTTGCAACATTACACTGCGACTCCTAAATTCAATCCCCCTACCAATAAACGCCAAGACACCGTACGCCTTCTTAACAACCTTATCTACTTGATTCCCAACTTTCAGGGATCTATGTACACACACACCTAGATCCCTCTGTTCATCCACACTATTCAAAGTCCTCCCGTTAGCCCTATACTCGACACATCTGTTGCTCCTACCAAAGTGAATTACCTCACACTTCTCCGCATTAAATTCCATCCGCCACCTCTCAGCCCAGCTCTGCAACCTATCTAAGTCTCCCTGCAGACTATGACACCCTTCCTCACAATCTACCACACCTCCAACTTTGGTGTCATCAGCAAATTTACTAATCCACCCAACTATACCCTCATCCAGATCATTAATAAAAATTACAAACAACAGTGGCCCCAAAACAGATCCCTGAGGCACACCACTCGTAACTGTACTCCATGATGAATATTTACCATCCACCACCACCCTCTGTCTCCTATCTGATAGCCAATTCCTGATCCAACTTCCTAGATTACCCACAATCCCATACATCTGCATTTTCTGCAGAAGCCTACCATGGTGAACCTTATCGAACGCCTTACTAAAATCCATGTATACCACGTCAACTGCCTTGCCCCCATCCACCTCTTTGGTCACCTTCTCAAAAAACTCAATGAGGTTAGTAAGGCACGACCTACCCGCTACAAAACCATGCTGACTATTTCTAATCAATTCATTACACTCCAAATAACTATAAATCCTATCCCTAATAATTTTTTCTAAAACCTTGCCCACAACAGAAGTAAGACTCACCGGTCTATAATTCCCGGCAAAGTCTCTGTTCCCCTTCTTAAACAATGGGACAACATTCGCTATCCTCCAATCCTCCGGGACTACACCAGAGACCAATGACGACCTGAAGATCTGAGCCAGAGGCTCTGCAATCACCTCTCTAGCCTCCCAGAGAATCCTAGGGTAGATCCCATCCGGACCAGGGGACTTATCTATTTTCAGCCCCTCAAGAATTTCCAGCACATCCCCTTTATCAACCGTAATACTGTCTATTTTACACCCCTGCAACCCAATGTCCTCCTCAGCTATATTCATGTCCCCCTGCGTGAACACCAAAGAGAAATATTGGTTCAATACTTCTCCAATCTCCTCCGGTTCCACACACAACTTCCCCCTGCTGTCTGTAACTGGCCCTAATCTTGCCCTGACCAACCTTCTATTCTTGACATACCTATAGAACGCCTTAGGATTCTCCTTAATCCTATCAGCCAAAGTCTTCTCATGTCCTCTTTTAGCCCTTCTCAACTCACTCTTCAACTCCCTCCTAGCCAATCTAAAGCTTTCTAGTGCACTATCTGAGCCCTCCAATCTCATCCGAACATAAGCCTCCTTTTTCTTTTTAACCATCGACTCAACTCTTTTAGTGCACCATGGTTCCCTAGATCTACCAAATCCACCATGCCTGACAGGGCATACCTATCAAGGACTCGCAGTAGCTGCTCCTTGAAAAAACTCCACATTTCAGACGTTCCCAGTCCCTGTAATCCCCTAATCCAATCCATGCTTCCTAATTCACTCCTGATAGCCTCATAATCGCCCTTACCCCAGCTAAAATTGCTGACCCGAGGTTCATGCCTATCTCTTCCCATCACTAAGGTGAACGTAACCGAATTGTGGTCACTATCACCAAAATGCACACCAACTTCCAAGTCTAGCACCTGGTCTGGCTCATTTCCCAGCACCAAATCCAATATAGCCTCACCTCTAGTTGGCCTGTCTACATACTGAGACAAAAAACCTTCCTGCACGCTTTGTACAAACACTGACCCCTCTAGCGAGCTAGAACTATAGCAACTCCAATCAATATTCGTAAAGTTAAAGTCCCCCATAACAATTACCCTATTACTTTCACTCCTAACCAGGATTGTCTCCGCAATCCTTTCCTCAACCTCTCTAGAACTTTTAGGAGGTCTATAAAAGACTCCCAACAGGGTGACCTCTCCTCTCCTATTTCTAATCTCCGCCCATACTACCTCAACTGACAAGTCCTCATCAAACTTTCTCTCCGACACTGTGATACAGTCCTTGACTAGCAATGCTACCCCACCCCCCCTTCTACCTTCTTCTCTACTCCGACTAAAGCATTTGTACCCCGGAACCTGCAACATCCATTCCTGACCCTGCTCTATCCATGTCTCAGAAATGGCCACAACATCAAAGTCCCAGGTACTGATCCACGCTGCAAGTTCATCCACTTTATTGCGAATACTCCTCGCATTAAAGTACACGCATTTCAAACCCTGCTCCGCCCCACCCCCATTATGCCGTGCCTTGCATTCCCCAACTATGCCCCCCTCACTTTCACCCCCTTTCCTCACTATCCCTCCCCCCCTCCGAATCAGTTTAAACCTTCCTGCATCGCTTTTGCAAATTTACCCCCCAGGATATTGATTCCCCTCTGGTTCAGGTGTAGACCATCCCTCTTATAGAGGTCCCACCTTCCCCAGAATGAGCCCCAATTGCTCAAGTACCTGAACCCCTCCCTCCTGCACCATCCCCTCAGCCACGAGTTCAAACTTTCCCTCTCCCTATTCCTCTCTAAACTATCCCGTGGCACAGGCAAGAGTCCAGATATAACTACTCTTTCTGACTTCGCCTTTAGTTTCCACCCCAACTCCATAAATCTTTGCTTAATATCCCCTTCCCTTAATCTCCCTATGTCATGTGTCCCCACATGAACTATAACTTGGGGTTGATCTCCCTCTCCCCTAAGAGTCCTGAATACTCTGTCCGATACATCCTGGACCCCAGCCCCTGGTAGGCAACACACCAGCCCAGAGTCCCTACCCTTACCTCCAACTCTCCTATCCGTCCCCATAACTGTGGAGTCCCCAATCACGAGGCCCAATCTCTTACCCCTAACCACCTGAGGCTTGTCAATAGGCTCACCCCCAGAGACCTGCTCCCTTTGGCTATCCCCAGTTGATTGGCGGGAGTAACTATGACTCTCTTAAGGACGAGCTTAGTCATGGTTACGGTAGCTGTGTAAATTTTCTCACTTCTATTACACAGTGAGTCGTACCTCCCCGTGGTCCCGCTGGGTAACATCAATGCTCTTTCAGTTAGCAGCGATGGCTAAAACGACTTGCCGAGGAGTGAAGGCGGATGTAACTATTGGTCTGACTTTAGTTGGACTACTACAGTTACAATCATGTGGGATGAGTTTGGCTTTTATTAGTCATTCTCTGTAGCTGTGCGAATCTTCTGGTTTCTATAGCACAGTGAGTCAAGCCGATCCGCAGGCCCCGCTGGTATCATCTCTGGAGGCACAGGAGATGGTATTAATTGACTGCTCGAGAAACAAATAGCGGGAGCTATTCATGCCGCCCTATGACCACTATCACCTAACTGCCAGCTAGAAACGGGTGGTATTGTTGGAGTAGTACGTGGCTGAATGAGCGTAACTGTGATTATCTTTGGCATTCGAGATCACAGTGAGTTGAAGCCTGGCCGATGGTCCCGCAGGGTATGCAGAACCTTAGTCTGGCAGAAGATTGTTCTGCAAGGAAATCAACTAGCTGAGAATCGCCATTATACTGTACTGGTAGTCCCTTCGGGGGTCGTAAAAAACTTTGACTTTGTGATATGCACTCGGCTGAGCTTGCATTCACACCTACCGATGTACAGAAAACCTACCGAGACCTCAAGCCCAGGCGATCGGCTAGGAGGTGAGACAAATTCATTTACCGTACCTGGTGTAAGGCATTTGATGGTTGATGGTGCCACGACCCGCTCATGATGACTCTTGCCCAGATGATGACTATTCGAAATAAATGGCCGGTTTGTGATCAAATGATGACTATGGGTAAACGGCTCTATATATTTAAATATGTAAAAGAGAGCTCGAACTAACCACGACACATGTTCCCAGTGGTGTGATGCAGCCGGCTTGTCTGCATTTATGGTGGTTGGGGCCGTATCGTACCAAATTACCAAATTTGAACCTACCATTTCTGCCAATGCCCCCTCGGCTGTGGAACAACTGGGTGGCAGATAAGACATTTCAACGTCGACAAGCGACGTAAAGACTCGAACTGTGACACAGTGGTTAGCACTGCTGTCTCAGAGGGACACGGAGACACAGTGGTTAGCACTGCTGTCTCACAGGGACACGGTGATACAGTGGTTAGCACTGCTGTCTCAGAGGGACACGGAGACACAGTGGTTAGCACTGCTGTCTCACAGGGACACGGTGACACAGTGGTTAGCACTGCTGTCTCACAGGGACACGGTGACACAGTGGTTAGCACTGCTGTCTCACAGGGACACGGTGACACAGTGGTTCGAACTGCTGTCTCGCAGGGACACGGTGGCACAGTGGTTACCACTGCTGTCTCACAGGGACACGATGACACAGTGGTTTGCACTGCTGTCTCACAGGGACACGGAGACACAGTGGTTAGCACTGCTGTCTCACAGGGACACGGTGACACAGTGGTTCGAACTGCTGTCTCACAGGGACACGGTGACACAGTGGTTAGCACTGCTGTCTCACAGGGACACGGTGACACAGTGGTTAGCACTGCTGTCTCACAGGGACACGGTGACACAGTGGTTCGAACTGCTGTCTCGCAGGGACACGGTGGCACAGTGGTTACCACTGCTGTCTCACAGGGACACGATGACACAGTGGTTTACACTGCTGTCTCACAGGGACACGGTGACACAGTGGTTCGAACTGCTGTCTCACAGGGACACGGTGACACAGTGGTTCACACTGCTGTCTCACAGGGACACGGTGACACAGTGGTTCGAACTGCTGTCTCACAGGGACACGGTGACACAGTGGTTCGAACTGCTGTCTCGCAGGGACACGGTGGCACAGTGGTTACCACTGCTGTCTCACAGGGACACGATGACACAGTGGTTTGCACTGCTGTCTCACAGGGACACGGTGACACAGTGGTTCGAACTGCTGTCTCACAGGGACACGGTGACACAGTGGTTCGAACTGCTGTCTCGCAGGGACACGGTGGCACAGTGGTTAGCACTGCTGTCTCACAGGGACACGGTGACACAGTGGTTAGCACTGCTGTCTCACAGGGACACGATGACACAGTGGTTTGCACTGCTGTCTCACAGGGACACGATGACACAGTGGTTTGCACTGCTGTCTCACAGGGACACAGTGACACAGTGGTTTGTACTGCTGTCTCACAGGGACACGGTGACACAGTGGTTAGCACTGCTGTCTCACAGGGACACGGTGACACAGTGGTTCACACTGCTGTCTCACAGGGACACGGTGACACAGTGGTTCACACTGCTGTCTCACAGGGACACGGAGACACAGTGGTTTGCACTGCTGTCTCACAGGGACACGATGACACAGTGGTTTGCACTGCTGTCTCACAGGGACACGGTGACACAGTGGTTAGCACTGCTGTCTCACAGGGACACGGTGACACAGTGGTTAGCACTGCTGTCTCACAGGGATACGGTGACACAGTGGTTCACACTGCTGTCTCACAGGGACACGGTGACACAGTGGTTAACACTGCTGTCTCACAGGGACACGGTGACACAGTGGTTCACACTGCTGTCTCACAGGGACACGGTGACACAGTGGTTCGCACTGCTGTCTCACAGTATCACGGTGACACAGTGGTTAGTACTGCTGTCTCACAGGGACACGGTGACACAGTGGTTCACACTGCTGTCTCACAGGGACACGGTGATACAGTGGTTCACACTGCTGTCTCACAGGGACACGGTGATACAGTGGTTAACACTGCTGTCTCACAGGGACACGGTGACACAGTGGTTCACACTGCTGTCTCACAGGGACACGATGACACAGTGGTTTGCACTGCTGTCTCACAGGGACACGGTGACACAGTGGTTAGCACTGCTGTCTCACAGGGACACGGTGATACAGTGGTTAGCACTGCTGTCTCACAGGGACACGGTGACACAGTGGTTCACACTGCTGTCTCACAGGGACACGGAGACACAGTGGTTTGCACTGCTGTCTCACAGGGACACGATGACACAGTGGTTTGCACTGCTGTCTCACAGGGACACGGTGACACAGTGGTTAGCACTGCTGTCTCACAGGGACACGGTGATACAGTGGTTAGCACTGCTGTCTCACAGGGACACGGTGACACAGTGGTTCACACTGCTTTCTCACAGGGACACGGAGACACAGTGGTTTGCACTGCTGTCTCACAGGGACACGATGACACAGTGGTTAGCACTGCTGTCTCACAGGGACACGGTGACACAGTGGTTAGCACTGCTGTCTCACAGGGACACGGTGACACAGTGGTTCACACTGCTGTCTCACAGGGACACGGTGACACAGTGGTTAGCACTGCTGTCTCACAGGGACACGGTGACACAGTGGTTCACACTGCTGTCTCACAGGGACACGATGACACAGTGGTTTGCACTGCTGTCTCACAGGGACACGGTGACACAGTGGTTAGCACTGCTGTCTCACAGGGACACGGTGATACAGTGGTTAGCACTGCTGTCTCACAGGGACACGGTGACACAGTGGTTCACACTGCTTTCTCACAGGGACACGGAGACACAGTGGTTTGCACTGCTGTCTCACAGGGACACGATGACACAGTGGTTAGCACTGCTGTCTCACAGGGACACGGTGACACAGTGGTTAGCACTGCTGTCTCACAGGGACACGGTGACACAGTGGTTCACACTGCTGTCTCACAGGGACACGGTGACACAGTGGTTAGCACTGCTGTCTCACAGGGACACGGTGACACAGTGGTTAGCACTGCTGTCTCACAGGGACACGGTGACACAGTGGTTCACACTGCTGTCTCACAGGGACACGGTGACACAGTGGTTAGCACTGCTGTCTCACAGGGACACGGTGACACAGTGGTTCGAACTGCTGTCTCGCAGGGACACGGTGGCACAGTGGTTAGCACTGCTGTCTCACACTGACACGGTGACACAGTGGTTAGCACAGCTGTCTCACAGGTACACGGTGACACAGTGGTTAGCACAGCTCTCTCACAGGTACACGGTGACACAGTGGTTAGCACTGCTGTCTCACAGGGACACGGTGACACAGTGGTTAGCACTGCTGTCTCACAGGGACACGGTGACACAGTGGTTAGCACTGCTGTCTCACAGGGACACGGTGACACAGTGGTTAGCACTGCTGTCTCACAGGGACACGGTGACACAGTGGTTAGCACTGCTGTCTCACAGGGACACGGTCACAGATTGGTTAGCACTGCTGTCTCACAGGGACATGGTCACACAGTGGTTAGCACTGCTGTCTCACAGGGACACGGTGACACAGTGGTTAGCACTGCTGTCTCACAGGGACATGGTGACACAGAGGTTAGCAATGCTGTCTCACAGGGACACGGTGACACAGTGGTTAGCACTGCTGTCTCACAGGGACACGGTGACACAGTGGTTAGCACTGCTGTCTCACAGGGACACGGTGACACAGTGGTTAGCACTGCTGTCTCACACTGACACGGTGACACAGTGGTTAGCACAGCTGTCTCACAGGTACACGGTGACACAGTGGTTAGCACAGCTCTCTCACAGGTACACGGTGACACAGTGGTTAACTCTGCTGTCTCACAGGGACACGGTGACACAGTGGTTACAACTGCTGTCTCACAGGGACACGGTCACAGATTGGTTAGCACTGCTGTCTCACAGGGACATGGTCACACAGTGGTTAGCACTGCTGTCTCACAGGGACACGGTGACACAGTGGTTAGCACTGCTGTCTCACAGGGACATGGTGACACAGTGGTTAGCAATGCTGTCTCACAGGGACACGGTGACACAGTGGTTCGCACTGCTGTCTCACAGGGACATGGTGACACAGTGGTTAGCACTGATGTCTCACAGGGACACGGTCACACAGTGGTTAGCACTGCTGTCTCACAGGGACACGGTGACACAGTGGTTTGCACTGGTGTCTCACAGGAACACGGTGATACAGTGGTAAGCACTGCTGTTTCACAGTATCACGGTGACACAGTGGTTAGCACTGCTGTCTCACAGGGACACGGTGACACAGTGGTTAGTACTGCTGTCTCACACGGACACGGTGACACAGTGGTTAGCACTGCTGTCTCACAGGGACACGGAGATAAAGTGGTTAGCACTGCTGTCTCACAGTATCACGGCGACACAGTGGTTAGCACTGCTGTCTCACAGGGACACGGTGACACAGTGGTTAGCACTGCTGTCTCACAGGGACACGGTGACACAGTGGTTAGCACTGCTGTCTCACAGGGACATGGTGACACAGTGGTTAGCACTGCTGTCTCACAGGGACACGGTGACACAGTGGTTAGTACTGCTGTCTCACAGGGACACGGTGACACAGTGGTTAGAACTGCTGTCTCACAGGGACACGGTGACACAGTGGTTAGTACTGCTGTCTCACAGGGATACGGTGACACCGTGGTTAGCACTGATGTCTCACAGGGACACGGTGGCAAAGTGGTTAGCACTGCTGTCTCACAGGGACACGGTGACACATTGGTTAGCACTGCTGTCTCACAGGGACACGGTGACACAGTGGTTAGCACTGCTGTCTCACAGGGACACGGAGGCACAGTGGTTAGCACTGCTGTCTCACAGGGACACGGTGACACATTGGTTAGCACTGCTGTCTCACAGGGATACGGTGACACCGTGGTTAGCACTGCAGCCTCACAGGGACACGGTGACACAGTGGTTAGCACTGCTGTCTCACAGGGACTCGGTGACACAGTGGTTAGCACGGCTGTCTCACAGGGACACGGTGACACAGTAGTTTGTACTGCTGTCTCACAGGGACACGATGACACAGTGGTTTGCACTGCTGTCTCACAGGGACACGGTGACACAGTGGTTAGCACTGCTGTCTCACAGGGACACGGTGACACAGTGGTTCACACTGCTGTCTCACAGGGACACGGTGACACAGTGGTTAGCACTGCTGTCTCACAGTATCACGGTGACACAGTGGTTCGAACTGCTGTCTCGCAGGGACACGGTGACACAGTGGTTAGCACTGCTGTCTCACACTGACACGGTGACACAGTGGTTAGCTCTGCTGTCTCACAGGCACACGGTGACACAGTGGTTAGCTCTGCTGTCTCACAGGGACATGGTGACACAGTGGTTAGCTCTGCTGTCTCACAGGTACACGGTGACACAGTGGTTAGCTCTGCTGTCTCACATGGACATGGTCACACAGTGGTTAGCACTGCTGTCTCATAGGGACACGGTCACACAGTGGTTAGCACTGCTGTCTCACAGGGACATGGTGATACAGTGGTTACTACTGCTGTCTCACAGGGACACGGTGACACAGTGGTTAGCACTGCTGTCTCACAGGGACACGGTGACACAGTGGTTAGCACTGATGTCTCACAGGTACACGGTCACACAGTGGTTAGCACAGCTGTCTCACAGGGACACGGTGACACAGTGGTTAGCACTGCTGTCTCACAGGAACACGGTGATACAGTGGTAAGCACTGCTGTCTCACAGTATCACGGTGACACAGTGGTTAGCACTGCTGTCTCACAGGGACAAGGTGACACAGTGGTTCGTACTGCTGTCTCACAGGGACACGGTGACACAGTGGTTCGCACTGCTGTCTCACAGGGACACGGTGATACAGTGGTTAGCACAGCTGTCTCACAGGGACACGGAGATAAAGTGGTTAGCACTGCTGTCTCACAGTATCACGGTGACACAGTGGTTAGCACTGCTGTCTCACAGGGACACGGTGACACAGTGGTTAGCACTGCTGTCTCACAGGGACACGGTGACACAGTGGTTAGCACTGCTGTCTCACAGGGACATGGTGACACAGTGGTTAGCACTGCTGTCTCACAGGGACACGGTGACACAGTGGTTAGCACTGCTGTCTCACGGGGACACGGTGATACAGTGGTTCGCACTGCTGTCTCACAGTATCACGGTGACACAGTGGTTAGCACTGCTGTCTCACAGGGACACGGTGATACAGTGGTTAGCACTGCGGTCTCACAGTGATACGGTGACACAGTAGTTAGCACTGCTGTCTCACAGGGACACGGTGATACAGTGGTTAGCACTGCTGTCTCACAGTATCACGGTGACACAGTAGTTAGCACTGCTGTCTCACAGGGACACGGTGACACAGTGGTTAGCACTGCTGTCTCAGAGGGACACGGTGACACAGTGGTTAGCACTTCTGTCTCAAAGGGACACGGTGACACAGTGGTTTGCACTTCTGTCTCACAGGGACACGGTGACACAGTGGTTAGTACTGCTGTCTCACAGGGACACGGTGACACAGTGGTTAGCACTGCTGTCTCACAGGGACACGGTGACACAGTGGTTAGCACTGCTGTCTCACAGGGACATGGTGACACAGTGGTTAGCACTGCTGTCTCACAGGGACACAGTAACACAGTGGTTACCACTGCTGTCTCACAGGGCAACGGTGGCACAGAGGTTAGCACTGCTGTCTCACAGGGACACGGTGGCACACTGGTTAGCACTGCTGTCTCACAGTGACACGGTCACACAGTGGTTTGCACTGCTGTGTCACAGGGACACGGTGACACAGTGGTTAGCACTGGTGTCTCACAGGGACACGGTGGCACAGTGGTTAGCACTGCTGTCTCACGGGGACACGGTGATACAGTGGTTAGTACTGCTGTCTCACAGGGACACGGTGACACGGTGGTTTGCACTGCTGTCTCACAGGGACTCGGTGACACAGTGGTTAGCACGGGTGTCTCACAGGGACACGGTGACACAGTGGTTTCTACTGCTGTCTCACAGGGACACGATGACACAGTGGTTTGCACGCTGTCTCACAGGGACACGGTGACACAGTGGTTAGCACTGCTGTCTCACAGGGACACGGTGACACAGTGGTTAGCACTGCTGTCTCACAAGGACACGGTGACACAGTGGTTAGCACTGCTGTCTCACAGGGACACGGTCACACAGTGGTTAGCACTGCTGTCTCACAGGGACATGGTGATACATTGGTTAGCAATGCTGTCTCACAGGGACACGGTGACACAGTGGTTCGCACTGCTGTCTCACAGGGACACGGTGACACAGTGGTTAGCACTGCTGTCTCACCGGGATACGATGACACAGTGGTTTGCACTGCTGTCTCACAGGGACACGATGACACAGTGGTTTGCACTGCTGTCTCACAGGGACACAGTGACACAGTGGTTTGTACTGCTGTCTCACAGGGACACGGTGACACAGTGGTTAGCACTGCTGTCTCACAGGGACACGGTGACACAGTGGTTCACACTGCTGTCTCACAGGGACACGGTGACACAGTGGTTCACACTGCTGTCTCACAGGGACACGGAGACACAGTGGTTTGCACTGCTGTCTCACAGGGACACGATGACACAGTGGTTTGCACTGCTGTCTCACAGGGACACGGTGACACAGTGGTTAGCACTGCTGTCTCACAGGGACACGGTGACACAGTGGTTAGCACTGCTGTCTCACAGGGATACGGTGACACAGTGGTTCACACTGCTGTCTCACAGGGACACGGTGACACAGTGGTTAACACTGCTGTCTCACAGGGACACGGTGACACAGTGGTTCACACTGCTGTCTCACAGGGACACGGTGACACAGTGGTTCGCACTGCTGTCTCACAGTATCACGGTGACACAGTGGTTAGTACTGCTGTCTCACAGGGACACGGTGACACAGTGGTTCACACTGCTGTCTCACAGGGACACGGTGATACAGTGGTTCACACTGCTGTCTCACAGGGACACGGTGATACAGTGGTTAACACTGCTGTCTCACAGGGACACGGTGACACAGTGGTTCACACTGCTGTCTCACAGGGACACGATGACACAGTGGTTTGCACTGCTGTCTCACAGGGACACGGTGACACAGTGGTTAGCACTGCTGTCTCACAGGGACACGGTGATACAGTGGTTAGCACTGCTGTCTCACAGGGACACGGTGACACAGTGGTTCACACTGCTGTCTCACAGGGACACGGAGACACAATGGTTAACACTGCTGTCTCACAGGGACACGGTGACACAGTGGTTCACACTGCTGTCTCACAGGGACACGGTGACACAGTGGTTCGCACTGCTGTCTCACAGTATCACGGTGACACAGTGGTTAGTACTGCTGTCTCACAGGGACACGGTGATACAGTGGTTAGCACTGCTGTCTCACAGGGACACGGTGACACAGTGGTTCACACTGCTTTCTCACAGGGACACGGAGACACAGTGGTTTGCACTGCTGTCTCACAGGGACACGATGACACAGTGGTTAGCACTGCTGTCTCACAGGGACACGGTGACACAGTGGTTAGCACTGCTGTCTCACAGGGACACGGTGACACAGTGGTTCACACTGCTGTCTCACAGGGACACGGTGACACAGTGGTTAGCACTGCTGTCTCACAGGGACACGGTGACACAGTGGTTCACACTGCTGTCTCACAGGGACACGATGACACAGTGGTTAGCACTGCTGTCTCACAGGGACACGGTGACACAGTGGTTAGCACTGCTGTCTCACAGGGACACGGTGACACAGTGGTTCACACTGCTGTCTCACAGGGACACGGTGACACAGTGGTTAGCACTGCTGTCTCACAGGGACACGGTGACACAGTGGTTCGAACTGCTGTCTCGCAGGGACACGGTGGCACAGTGGTTAGCACTGCTGTCTCACACTGACACGGTGACACAGTGGTTAGCACAGCTGTCTCACAGGTACACGGTGACACAGTGGTAAGCACAGCTCTCTCACAGGTACACGGTGACACAGTGGTTAGCACTGCTGTCTCACAGGGACACGGTGACACAGTGGTTAGCACTGCTGTCTCACAGGGACACGGTGACACAGTGGTTAGCACTGCTGTCTCACAGGGACACGGTGACACAGTGGTTAGCACTGCTGTCTCACAGGGACACGGTGACACAGTGGTTAGCACTGCTGTCTCACAGGGACACGGTCACAGATTGGTTAGCACTGCTGTCTCACAGGGACATGGTCACACAGTGGTTAGCACTGCTGTCTCACAGGGACACGGTGACACAGTGGTTAGCACTGCTGTCTCACAGGGACATGGTGACACAGAGGTTAGCAATGCTGTCTCACAGGGACACGGTGACACAGTGGTTAGCACTGCTGTCTCACAGGGACACGGTGACACAGTGGTTAGCACTGCTGTCTCACAGGGACACGGTGACACAGTGGTTAGCACTGCTGTCTCACACTGACACGGTGACACAGTGGTTAGCACAGCTGTCTCACAGGTACACGGTGACACAGTGGTTAGCACAGCTCTCTCACAGGTACACGGTGACACAGTGGTTAACTCTGCTGTCTCACAGGGACACGGTGACACAGTGGTTACAACTGCTGTCTCACAGGGACACGGTCACAGATTGGTTAGCACTGCTGTCTCACAGGGACATGGTCACACAGTGGTTAGCACTGCTGTCTCACAGGGACACGGTGACACAGTGGTTAGCACTGCTGTCTCACAGGGACATGGTGACACAGTGGTTAGCAATGCTGTCTCACAGGGACACGGTGACACAGTGGTTCGCACTGCTGTCTCACAGGGACATGGTGACACAGTGGTTAGCACTGATGTCTCACAGGGACACGGTCACACAGTGGTTAGCACTGCTGTCTCACAGGGACACGGTGACACAGTGGTTAGCACTGGTGTCTCACAGGAACACGGTGATACAGTGGTAAGCACTGCTGTTTCACAGTATCACGGTGACACAGTGGTTAGCACTGCTGTCTCACAGGGACACGGTGACACAGTGGTAAGTACTGCTGTCTCACACGGACACGGTGACACAGTGGTTAGCACTGCTGTCTCACAGGGACACGGAGATAAAGTGGTTAGCACTGCTGTCTCACAGTATCACGGTGACACAGTGGTTAGCACTGCTGTCTCACAGGGACACGGTGACACAGTGGTTAGCACTGCTGTCTCACAGGGACACGGTGACACAGTGGTTAGCACTGCTGTCTCACAGGGACATGGTGACTCAGTGGTTAGCACTGATGTCTCACAGGGACACGGTCACACAGTGGTTAGCACTGCTGTCTCACAGGGACACGGTGACACAGTGGTTAGCACTGGTGTCTCACAGGAACACGGTGATACAGTGGTAAGCACTGCTGTTTCACAGTATCACGGTGACACAGTGGTTAGCACTGCTGTCTCACAGGGACACGGTGACACAGTGGTTAGTACTGCTGTCTCACACGGACACGGTGACACAGTGGTTAGCACTGCTGTCTCACAGGGACACGGAGATAAAGTGGATAGCACTGCTGTCTCACAGTATCACGGTGACACAGTGGTTAGCACTGCTGTCTCACAGGGACACGGTGACACAGTGGTTAGCACTGCTGTCTCACAGGGACACGGTGACACAGTGGTTAGCACTGCTGTCTCACAGGGACATGGTGACACAGTGGTTAGCACTGCTGTCTCACAGGGACACGGTGACACAGTGGTTAGTACTGCTGTCTCACAGGGACACGGTGACACAGTGGTTAGAACTGCTGTCTCACAGGGACACGGTGACACAGTGGTTAGTACTGCTGTCTCACAGGGATACGGTGACACCGTGGTTAGCACTGATGTCTCACAGGGACACGGTGGCAAAGTGGTTAGCACTGCTGTCTCACAGGGACACGGTGACACATTGGTTAGCACTGCTGTCTCACAGGGACACGGTGACACAGTGGTTAGCACTGCTGTCTCACAGGGACACGGAGGCACAGTGGTTAGCACTGCTGTCTCACAGGGACACGGTGACACATTGGTTAGCACTGCTGTCTCACAGGGATACGGTGACACCGTGGTTAGCACTGCAGTCTCACAGGGACACGGTGACACAGTGGTTAGCACTGCTGTCTCACAGGGACTCGGTGACACAGTGGTTAGCACGGCTGTCTCACAGGGACACGGTGACACAGTGGTTTGTACTGCTGTCTCACAGGGACACGATGACACAGTGGTTTGCACTGCTGTCTCACAGGGACACGGTGACACAGTGGTTAGCACTGCTGTCTCACAGGGACACGGTGACACAGTGGTTCACACTGCTGTCTCACAGGGACACGGTGACACAGTGGTTAGCACTGCTGTCTCACAGTATCACGGTGACACAGTGGTTCGAACTGCTGTCTCGCAGGGACACGGTGACACAGTGGTTAGCACTGCTGTCTCACACTGACACGGTGACACAGTGGTTAGCTCTGCTGTCTCACAGGCACACGGTGACACAGTGGTTAGCTCTGCTGTCTCACAGGGACATGGTGACACAGTGGTTAGCTCTGCTGTCTCACAGGTACACGGTGACACAGTGGTTAGCTCTGCTGTCTCACATGGACATGGTCACACAGTGGTTAGCACTGCTGTCTCATAGGGACACGGTCACACAGTGGTTAGCACTGCTGTCTCACAGGGACATGGTGATACAGTGGTTACTACTGCTGTCTCACAGGGACACGGTGACACAGTGGTTAGCACTGCTGTCTCACAGGGACACGGTGACACAGTGGTTAGCACTGATGTCTCACAGGTACACGGTCACACAGTGGTTAGCACAGCTGTCTCACAGGGACACGGTGACACAGTGGTTAGCACTGCTGTCTCACAGGAACACGGTGATACAGTGGTAAGCACTGCTGTCTCACAGTATCACGGTGACACAGTGGTTAGCACTGCTGTCTCACAGGGACAAGGTGACACAGTGGTTCGTACTGCTGTCTCACAGGGACACGGTGACACAGTGGTTCGCACTGCTGTCTCACAGGGACACGGTGATACAGTGGTTAGCACAGCTGTCTCACAGGGACACGGAGATAAAGTGGTTAGCACTGCTGTCTCACAGTATCACGGTGACACAGTGGTTAGCACTGCTGTCTCACAGGGACACGGTGACACAGTGGTTAGCACTGCTGTCTCACAGGGACACGGTGACACAGTGGTTAGCACTGCTGTCTCACAGGGACATGGTGACACAGTGGTTAGTACTGCTGTCTCACAGGGACACGGTGACACAGTGGTTAGCACTGCTGTCTCACAGGGACACGGTGATACAGTGGTTCGCACTGCTGTCTCACAGTATCACGGTGACACAGTGGTTAGCACTGCTGTCTCACAGGGACACGGTGATACAGTGGTTAGCACTGCGGTCTCACAGTGATACGGTGACACAGTAGTTAGCACTGCTGTCTCACAGGGACACGGTGATACAGTGGTTAGCACTGCTGTCTCACAGTATCACGGTGACACAGTAGTTAGCACTGCTGTCTCACAGGGACACGGTGACACAGTGGTTAGCACTGATGTCTCACAGGGACACGGTGACACAGTGGTTAGCACTTCTGTCTCAAAGGGACACGGTGACACAGTGGTTTGCACTTCTGTCTCACAGGGACACGGTGACACAGTGGTTAGTACTGCTGTCTCACAGGGACACGGTGACACAGTGGTTAGCACTGCTGTCTCACAGGGACACGGTGACACAGTGGTTAGCACTGCTGTCTCACAGGGACATGGTGACACAGTGGTTAGCACTGCTGTCTCACAGGGACACAGTAACACAGTGGTTACCACTGCTGTCTCACAGGGCAACGGTGGCACAGAGGTTAGCACTGCTGTCTCACAGGGACACGGTGGCACACTGGTTAGCACTGCTGTCTCACAGTGACACGGTCACACAGTGGTTTGCACTGCTGTGTCACAGGGACACGGTGACACAGTGGTTAGCACTGGTGTCTCACAGGGACACGGTGGCACAGTGGTTAGCACTGCTGTCTCACGGGGACACGGTGATACAGTGGTTAGTACTGCTGTCTCACAGGGACACGGTGACACGGTGGTTTGCACTGCTGTCTCACAGGGACTCGGTGACACAGTGGTTAGCACGGGTGTCTCACAGGGACACGGTGACACAGTGGTTTCTACTGCTGTCTCACAGGGACACGATGACACAGTGGTTTGCACGCTGTCTCACAGGGACACGGTGACACAGTGGTTAGCACTGCTGTCTCACAGGGACACGGTGACACAGTGGTTAGCACTGCTGTCTCACAAGGACACGGTGACACAGTGGTTAGCACTGCTGTCTCACAGGGACACGGTCACACAGTGGTTAGCACTGCTGTCTCACAGGGACATGGTGATACATTGGTTAGCAATGCTGTCTCACAGGGACACGGTGACACAGTGGTTCGCACTGCTGTCTCACAGGGACACGGTGACACAGTGGTTAGCACTGCTGTCTCACCGGGATACGGTGACACCGTGGTTAGCACTGCTGTCTCACAGGGACTCGGTGACACAGTGGTTAGCACGGCTGTCTCACAGGGACACGGTGACACAGTGGTTTCTACTGCTGTCTCACAGGGACACGATGACGCAGTGGTTTGCACTGCTGTCTCACAGGGACACGGTGACACAGTGGTTAGCACTGCTGTCTCACAGGGACACGGTGACACAGTGGTTCACACTACTGTCTCACAGGGACACGGTGACACAATGGTTAGCACTGCTGTCTCACAGTATCACGATGACACAGTGGTTCGAACTGCTGTCTCGCAGGGACACGGTGGCACAGTGGTTAGCACTGCTGTTTCACAGGCACACGGTGACACAGTGGTTAGCACTGTTGTCTCACAGGTACACGGTGACACTGTGGTTAGCTCTGCTGTCTCACAGGGACACGGTGACACAGTGGTTAGCACTGCTGTCTCACAGGGACACGGTGACACAGTGGTTAGCACTGATGTCTCACAGGGACATGGTGATACATTGGTAAGCAATGCTGTCTCACAGGGACACGGTGACACAGTGGTTAGCACTGCTGTCTCACAGGGACACGGTCACAGATTGGTTAGCACTGCTGTCTCACAGGGACACGGTGACACAGTGGTTAGCACTGCTGTCTCACAGGGACACGGTGACACAGTGGTTAGCACTGCTGTCTCACAGGGACATGGTGATACATTTGTTAGCAATGCTGTCTCACAGGGACACGGTGACACAGTGGTTAGCACTGCTGTCTCAGAGGGACACGGTGACACAGTGGTTAATACTGCTGTCTCACAGGGACACCGTGACACAGTGGTTAGCACTGCTGTCTCACAGGGACATGGTGATACATTGGTTAGCAATGCTGTCTCACAGGGACACGGTGACACAGTGGTTAGCACTGCTGTCTCAGAGGGACACGGTGACACAGTCGTTAGCACTGCTGTCTCACAGGGACATGGTGATACATTGGTTAGCAATGCTGTCTCACAGGGACCCGGTGACACAGTGGTTAGCACTGCTGTCTCAGAGGGACACGGTGACACAGTGGTTAGTACTGCTGTCTCACAGGGACATGGTGACACAGTGGTTAGCACTGCTGTCTCACAGGGACACGGTGACACAGTGGTTAGCACTGCTGTCTCACAGGGACACGGTGACACAGTACTTAGCACTGCAGTCTCACAGGGACACGGTGACACAGTGGTTAGCACTGATGTCTCACAGGGACACGGTGACACAGTGGTTAGTACTGCTGTCTCACAGGGACACGGTGACACAGTGGTTAGCACTGCTGCCTCACAGGGACACGGTGATACAGTGGTTACTACTGCTGTCTCACAGGGACACGGTGACACAGTGGTTAGCACTGCTGTCTCACAGGGACACGGTGACACAGTGGTTAGCACTGATGTCTCACAGGTACACGGTCACACAGTGGTTAGCACTGCTGTCTCACAGGGACACGGTGACACAGTGGTTAGCACTGCTGTCTCACAGGAACACGGTGATACAGTGGTAAGCACTGCTGTCTCACAGTATCACGGTGAAACAGTGGTTAGCACTGCTGTCTCACAGGGACAAGGTGACACAGTGGTTCGTACTGCTGTCTCACAGGGACACGGTGACACAGTGGTTCGCACTGCTGTCTCACAGGGACACGGTGATACACTGGTTAGCACAGCTGTCTCACAGGGACACGGAGATAAAGTGGTTAGCACTGCTGTCTCACAGTATCACGGTGACACAGTGGTTAGCACTGCTGTCTCACAGGGACACGGTGACACAGTGGTTAGCACTGCTGTCTCACAGGGACACGGTGACACAGTGGTTAGCACTGCTGTCTCACAGGGACATGGTGACACAGTGGTTAGTACTGCTGTCTCACAGGGACACGGTGACACAGTGGTTAGCACTGCTGTCTCACAGGGACACGGTGATACAGTGGTTCGCACTGCTGTCTCACAGTATCACGGTGACACAGTGGTTAGCACTGGTGTCTCACAGGGACACGGTGATACAGTGGTTAGCACTGCGGTCTCACAGTGATACGGTGACACAGTAGTTAGCACTGCTGTCTCACAGGGACACGGTGATACAGTGGTTAGCACTGCTGTCTCACAGTATCACGGTGACACAGTGGTTAGCACTGCTTTCTCACAGGGACACGGTGACACAGTGGTTAGCACTGCTGTCTCAGAGGGACACGGTGACACAGTGGTTAGCACTTCTGTCTCACAGGGACACGGTGACACAGTGGTTTGCACTTCTGTCTCACAGGGACACGGTGACACAGTGGTTAGTACTGCTGTCTCACAGGGACACGGTGACACAGTGGTTAGCACTGCTGTCTCACAGGGACACGGTGACACAGTGGTTAGCACTGCTGTCTCACAGGGACACGGTGACACAGTAGTTAGCACTGCTGTCTCACAGGGACACGGTGACACAGTGGTTAGCACTGCTGTCTCACAGGGACACGGTGACACAGTGGTTAGCACTGCTGTCTCACAGGGACATGGTGACACAGTGGTTAGCACTGCTGTCTCACAGGGACACAGTAACACAGTGGTTACCACTGCTGTCTCACAGGGCAACGGTGGCACAGAGGTTAGCACTGCTGTCTCACAGGGACACGGTGGCACACTGGTTAGCACTGCTGTCTCACAGTGACACGGTCACACAGTGGTTTGCACTGCTGTGTCACAGGGACACGGTGACACAGTGGTTAGCACTGGTGTCTCACAGGGACACGGTGGCACAGTGGTTAGCACTGCTGTCTCACGGGGACACGGTGATACAGTGGTTAGTACTGCTGTCTCACAGGGACACGGTGACACGGTGGTTTGCACTGCTGTCTCACAGGGACTCGGTGACAGAGTGGTTAGCACGGGTGTCTCACAGGGACACGGTGACACAGTGGTTTGTACTGCTGTCTCACAGGGACACGATGACACAGTGGTTTGCACGCTGTCTCACAGGGACACGGTGACACAGTGGTTAGCACTGCTGTCTCACAGGGACACGGTGACACAGTGGTTAGCACTGCTGTCTCACAAGGACACGGTGACACAGTGGTTAGCACTGCTGTCTCACAGGGACACGGTCACACGGTGGTTAGCACTGCTGTCTCACAGGGACATGGTGATACATTGGTTAGCAATGCTGTCTCACAGGGACACGGTGACACAGTGGTTCGCACTGCTGTCTCACAGGGACACGGTGACACAGTGGTTAGCACTGCTGTCTCACCGGGATACGGTGACACCGTGGTTAGCCCTGCTGTCTCACAGGGACTCGGTGACACAGTGGTTAGCACGGCTGTCTCACAGGGACACGGTGACACAGTGGTTTCTACTGCTGTCTCACAGGGACACGATGACGCAGTGGTTTGCACTGCTGTCTCACAGGGACACGGTGACACAGTGGTGAGCACTGCTGTCTCACAGGGACACGGTGACACAGTGGTTCACACTGCTGTCTCACAGGGACACGGTGACACAGTGGTTAGCACTGCTGTCTCACAGTATCACGATGACACAGTGGTTCGAACTGCTGTCTCGCAGGGACACGGTGGCACAGTGGTTAGCACTGCTGTTTCACAGGCACACGGTGACACAGTGGTTAGCACTGCTGTCTCACAGGTACACGGTGACACTGTGGTTAGCTCTGCTGTCTCACAGGGACACGGTGACACAGTGGTTAGCAATGCTGTCTCACAGGGACACGGTGACACAGTGGTTAGCACTGATGTCTCACAGGGACATGGTGATACATTGGTAAGCAATGCTGTCTCACAGGGACACGGTGACACAGTGGTTAGCACTGCTGTCTCACAGTGACACGGTCACAGATTGGTTAGCACTGCTGTCTCACAGGGACACGGTGACACAGTGGTTAGCACTGCTGTCTCACAGGGACACGGTGACACAGTGGTTAGCACTGCTGTCTCACAGGGACATGGTGATACATTGGTTAGCAATGCTGTCTCACAGGGACACGGTGACACAGTGGTTAGCACTGCTGTCTCAGAGGGACACGGTGACACAGTGGTTAATACTGCTGTCTCACAGGGACACCGTGACACAGTGGTTAGCACTGCTGTCTCACAGGGACATGGTGATACATTGGTTAGCAATGCTGTCTCACAGGGACACGGTGACACAGTGCTTAGCACTGCTGTCTCAGAGGGACACGGTGACACAGTGGTTAGCACTGCTGTCTCACAGGGACATGGTGATACATTGGTTAGCAATGCTGTCTCACAGGGACCCGGTGACACAGTGGTTAGCACTGCTGTCTCAGAGGGACACGGTGACACAGTGGTTAGTACTGCTGTCTCACAGGGACATGGTGACACAGTGGTTAGCACTGCTGTCTCACAGGGACACGGTGACACAGTGGTTAGCACTGCTGTCTCACAGGGACACGGTGACACAGTACTTAGCACTGCAGTCTCACAGGGACACGGTGACACAGTGGTTAGCACTGATGTCTCACAGGGACACGGTGACACAGTGGTTAGTACTGCTGTCTCACAGGGACACGGTGACACAGTGGTTAGCACTGCTGTCTCACAGGGACACGGTGACACAGTGGTTTGCACTGCTGTCTCACAGGGACACGGTGACACAGTGGTTAGCACTGCTGTCTCACAGGGACATGGTGACACAGTGGTTAGCACTGCTGTCTCACAGGGACACGGTGACACAGTGGTTAGCACTGCTGTCTCACAGGGACATGGTGACACAGTGGTTAGCACTGCTGTCTCACAGGGACACAGTAACACAGTGGTTAGCACTGCTGTCTCACAGGGACATGGTGACACAGTGGTTAGCACTGCTGTCTCACAGGGACACGGTGACACAGTGGTTAGCACTGCTGTCTCACAGGGACACGGTGACACAGTGGTTACCACTGCTGTCTCACAGGGACATGGTGACACAGTGGTTAGCACTGCTGTCTCACAGGGCAACGGTGGCACACTGGTTAGCACTGGTGTCTCACAGTGACACGGTGGCACAGTGGTTAGCTCTGGTGACTCACAGGGACATGGTGGCACAGTGGTTAGTACTGCTGTCTCAAAGGGACACGGTGACACGGTGGTTTGCACTGCTGTCTCACAGGGGCACGGTGACACAGTGGTTAGCACTGCTGTCTCACAGGGACATGGTGACACAGTGGTGAGCACTGCTGTCTCACAGGGACACGGTGACACAGTGGTTAGCACTGCTGTCTCACAGGGACACGGTGACACAGTGGTTAGCACTGCTGTCTCACAGGGACACGGTGACACAGTGGTTAGCACTGCTGTCTCACAGGGCACACGGTGACACAGTGGTTAGCACTGCTGTCTCACAGGGACACGGTGACACACTGGTTAGCACTGCTGTCTCACAGGGACACGGTGACACAGTGGTTCGCACGGCTGTCTCACAGGGACATGGTGATACAGTGGTTAGCACTGCTGTCTCACAGGGACACGGTGACACAGTGGGTAGCACGGCTGTCTCACAGAGACACGGTGACACAGTGGTTAGCACAGCTGTCTCAAACGGACACGGTGACACAGTGGTTAGCACTGCTGTCTCACAGGGACACGGTGACACAGTGGTTAGCACTGCTGTCTCACAGGGACACGGTGACACAGTGGTTAGTACTGCTGTCTCACAGGGACAAGGTGACACAGTGGTTAGCACTGCTGTCTCACCGGGACACGGTGACACAGTGGTTAGTACTGCTGTCTCACAGGGACACGGTGACACAGTGGTTAGTACTGCTGTCTCACAGGGACACGGTGACACAGTGGTTAGCACTGCTGTCTCACACTGACACGGTGACACAGTGGTTAGCACAGCTGTCTCACAGGTACACGGTGACACAGTGGTTAGCACAGCTCTCTCACAGGTACACGGTGACACAGTGGTTAGCTCTGCTGTCTCACAGGGACACGGTGACACAGTGGTTAGCACTGCTGTCTCACAGGGACACGGTCACAGATTGGTTAGCACTGCTGTCTCACAGGGACATGGTCACACAGTGGTTAGCACTGCTGTCTCACAGGGACACGGTGACACAGTGGTTAGCACTGCTGTCTCACAGGGACATGGTGACACAGAGGTTAGCAATGCTGTCTCACAGGGACACGGTGACACAGTGGTTAGCACTGCTGTCTCACAGGGACACGGTGACACAGTGGTTAGCACTGCTGTCTCACAGGGACACGGTGACACAGTGGTTAGCACTGCTGTCTCACACTGACGCGGTGACACAGTGGTTAGCACAGCTGTCTCACAGGTACACGGTGACACAGTGGTTAGCACAGCTCTCTCACAGGTACACGGTGACACAGTGGTTAGCTCTGCTGTCTCACAGGGACACGCTGACACAGTGGTTAGCACTGCTGTCTCACAGGGACACGGTCACAGATTGGTTAGCACTGCTGTCTCACAGGGACATGGTCACACAGTGGTTAGCACTGCTGTCTCACAGGGACACGGTGACACAGTGGTTAGCACTGCTGTCTCACAGGGACATGGTGACACAGTGGTTAGCAATGCTGTCTCACAGGGACACGGTGACACAGTGGTTCGCACTGCTGTCTCACAGGGACATGGTGACACAGTGGTTAGCACTGATGTCTCACAGGGACACGGTCACACAGTGGTTAGCACTGCTGTCTCACAGGGACACGGTGACACAGTGGTTAGCACTGGTGTCTCACAGGAACACGGTGATACAGTGGTAAGCACTGCTGTCTCACAGTATCACGGTGACACAGTGGTTAGCACTGCTGTCTCACAGGGACACGGTGACACAGTGGTTAGTACTGCTGTCTCACAGGGACACGGTGACACAGTGGTTAGCACTGCTGTCTCACAGGGACACGGAGATAAAGTGGTTAGCACTGCTGTCTCACAGTATCACGGTGACACAGTGGTTAGCACTGCTGTCTCAGAGGGACACGGTGACACAGTGGTTAGCACTGCTGTCTCACAGGGACACGGTGACACAGTGGTTAGCACTGCTGTCTCACAGGGACATGGTGACACAGTGGTTAGCACTGCTGTCTCACAGGGACACGGTGACACAGTGGTTAGTACTGCTGTCTCACAGGGACACGGTGACACAGTGGTTAGTACTGCTGTCTCACAGGGACACGGTGACACAGTGGTTAGTACTGCTGTTTCACAGGGATACGGTGACACCGTGGTTAGCACTGATGTCTCACAGGGACTCGGTGATACAGTGGTTCGCACTGCTGTCTCACAGTATCACGGTGACACAGTAGTTAGCACTGCTGTCTCACAGGGACACGGTGATACAGTGGTTAGCACTGCTGTCTCACACTATCCCGGTGACACAGTGGTTAGCACTGCTGTCTCACAGGGACACGGTGACACAGTGTTTAGCACTGCTGTCTCACAGGGACACGGTGACACAGTGGTTAGTACTGCAGTCTCACAGGGACACGGTGACACAGTGGTTAGTACTGCTGTCTCACAGGGACACGGTGGCACAGTGGTTAGCACTGCTGTCTCACAGGGACACGGTGGCACAGTGGTTAGCACTGCTGTCTCACAGGGACACGGTGACACATTGGTTAGCACTGCTGTCGCACAGGGACACGGTGACACATTGGTTAGCACTGCTGTCTCACAGGGACACGGTGGCACAGTGGTTAGCACTGCTGTCTCACAGGGACACTGTGACACATTGGTTAGCACTGCTGTCTCACAGGGACACGGTGACACATTGGTTAGCACTGCTGTCTCACAGGGACACGGTGACACAGTGGTTAGCACTGCTGTCTCACAGGGACACGGAGGCACAGTGGTTAGCACTGCTGTCTCACAGGGACACGGTGACACAGTGGTTAGCTCTGCTGTCTCACAGGCACACGGTGACACAGTGGTTAGCTCTGCTGTCTCACAGGGACATGGTGACACAGTGGTTAGTTCTGCTGTCTCACAGGTACACGGTGACACAGTGGTTAGCTCTGCTGTCTCACATGGACATGGTCAAACAGTGGTTAGCACTGCTGTCTCACAGGGACACGGTCACACAGTGGTTAGCACTGCTGTCTCACAGGGACATGGTGATACAGTGGTTACTACTGCTGTCTCACAGGGACACGGTGACACAGTGGTTAGCACTGCTGCCTCACAGGGACACGGTGATACAGTGGTTACTACTGCTGTCTCACAGGGACACGGTGACACATTGGTTAGCACTGCTGTCTCACAGGGACACGGTGACACAGTGGTTACTACTGCTGTCTCACAGGGACACGGTGACACAGTGGGTAGCACTGCTGTCTCACAGGGACACGGTGACACAGTGGTTCGCACTGCTGCCTCACAGGGACACGGTGATACAGTGGTTACTACTGCTGTCTCACAGGGACACGGTGACACAGTGGTTAGCACTGCTGTCTCACAGGGACACGGTGACACAGTGGTTAGCACTGATGTCTCACAGGTACACGGTCACACAGTGGTTAGCACTGCTGTCTCACAGGGACACGGTGACACAGTGGTTAGCACTGCTGTCTCACAGGAACACGGTGATACAGTGGTAAGCACTGCTGTCTCACAGTATCACGGTGACACAGTGGTTAGCACTGCTGTCTCACAGGGACAAGGTGACACAGTGGTTCGTACTGCTGTCTCACAGGGACACGGTGACACAGTGGTTCGCACTGCTGTCTCACAGGGACACGGTGATACAGTGGTTAGCACTGCTGTCTCACAGGGACACGGAGATAAAGTGGTTAGCACTGCTGTCTCACAGTATCACGGTGACACAGTGGTTAGCACTGCTGTCTCACAGGGACACGGTGACACAGTGGTTAGCACTGCTGTCTCACAGGGACACGGTGACACAGTGGTTAGCACTGCTGTCTCACAGGGACATGGTGACACAGTGGTTAGTACTGCTGTCTCACAGGGACACGGTGACACAGTGGTTAGCACTGCTGTCTCACAGGGACACGGTGATACAGTGGTTCGCACTGCTGTCTCACAGTATCACGGTGACACAGTGGTTAACACTGCTGTCTCACAGGGACACGGTGATACAGTGGTTAGCACTGCGGTCTCACAGTGATACGGTGACACAGTAGTTAGCACTGCTGTCTCACAGGGACACGGTGATACAGTGGTTAGCACTGCTGTCTCACAGTATCACGGTGACACAGTGGTTAGCACTGCTGTCTCACAGGGACACGGTGACACAGTGGTTAGCACTGCTGTCTCAGAGGGACACGGTGACACAGTGGTTAGCACTTCTGTCTCACAGGGACACGGTGACACAGTGGTTTGCACTTCTGTCTCACAGGGACACGGTGACACAGTGGTTAGTACTGCTGTCTCACAGGGACACGGTGACACAGTGGTTAGCACTGCTGTCTCACAGGGACACGGTGACACAGTGGTTAGCACTGCTGTCTCACAGGGACACGGTGACACAGTAGTTAGCACTGCTGTCTCACAGGGACACGGTGACACAGCGGTTAGCACTGCTGTCTCACAGGGACACGGTGACACATTGGTTAGCACTGCTGTCTCACAGGGACACGGTGACACAGTGGTTAGCACTGCTGTCTCACAGGGACACAGTAACACAGTGGTTACCAGTGCTGTCTCACAGGGCAACGGTGGCACAGAGGTTAGCACTGCTGTCTCACAGGGACACGGTGGCACACTGGTTAGCACTGCTGTCTCACAGTGACACGGTCACACAGTGGTTTGCACTGCTGTGTCACAGGGACACGGTGGCACAGTGGTTAGCACTGCTGTCTCACGGGGACACGGTGATACAGTGGTTAGTACTGCTGTCTCACAGGGACACGGTGACACGGTGGTTTGCACTGCTGTCTCACAGGGACTCGGTGACACAGTGGTTAGCACGGGTGTCTCACAGGGACACGGTGACACAGTGGTTTGTACTGCTGTCTCACAGGGACACGATGACACAGTGGTTTGCACGCTGTCTCACAGGGACACGGTGACACAGTGGTTAGCACTGCTGTCTCACAGGGACACGGTGACACAGTGGTTAGCACTGCTGTCTCACAAGGACACGGTGACACAGTGGTTAGCACTGCTGTCTCACAGGGACACGGTCACACAGTGGTTAGCACTGCTGTCTCACAGGGACATGGTGATACATTGGTTAGCAATGCTGTCTCACAGGGACACGGTGACACAGTGGTTCGCACTGTTGTCTCACAGGGACACGGTGACACAGTGGTTAGCACTGCTGTCTCACCGGGATACGGTGACACCGTGGTTAGCACTGCTGTCTCACAGGGACTCGGTGACACAGTGGTTAGCACGGCTGTCTCACAGGGACACGGTGACACAGTGGTTTCTACTGCTGTCTCACAGGGACACGATGACGCAGTGGTTTGCACTGCTCTCTCACAGGGACACGGTGACACAGTGGTTAGCACTGCTGTCTCACAGGGACACGGTGACACAGTGGTTCACACTGCTGTCTCACAGGGACACGGTGACACAGTGGTTAGCACTGCTGTCTCACAGTATCACGATGACACAGTGGTTCGAACTGCTGTCTCGCAGGGACACGGTGGCACAGTGGTTAGCACTGCTGTTTCACAGGCACACGGTGACACAGTGGTTAGCACTGCTGTCTCACAGGTACACGGTGACACTGTGGTTAGCTCTGCTGTCTCACAGGGACACAGTGACACAGTGGTTAGCACTGCTGTCTCACAGGGACACGGTGACACAGTGGTTAGCACTGCTGTCTCACAGGGACATGGTGATACATTGGTGAGCAATGCTGTCTCACAGGGACACGGTGACACAGTGGTTAGCACTGCTGTCTCACAGGGACACGGTCACAGATTGGTTAGCACTGCTGTCTCACAGGGACACGGTGACACAGTGGTTAGCACTGCTGTCTCACAGGGACACGGTGACACAGTGGTTAGCACTGCTGTCTCACAGGGACATGGTGATACATTGGTTAGCAATGCTGTCTCACAGGGACACGGTGACACAGTGGTTAGCACTGCTGTCTCAGAGGGACACGGTGACACAGTGGTTAATACTGCTGTCTCACAGGGACACCGTGACACAGTGGTTAGCACTGCTGTCTCACAGGGACATGGTGATACATTGGTTAGCAATGCTGTCTCACAGGGACACGGTGACACAGTGGTTAGCACTGCTGTCTCACAGGGACACGGTGACACAGTGGTTAGCACTGCTGTCTCACAGGGACATGGTGATACATTGGTTAGCAATGCTGTCTCACAGGGACCCGGTGACACAGTGGTTAGCACTGCTGTCTCAGAGGGACACGGTGACACAGTGGTTAGTACTGCTGTCTCACAGGGACATGGTGACACAGTGGTTAGCACTGCTGTCTCACAGGGACACGGTGACACAGTGGTTAGCACTGCTGTCTCACAGGGACACGGTGACACAGTACTTAGCACTGCAGTCTCACAGGGACACGGTGACACAGTGGTTAGCACTGATGTCTCACAGGGACACGGTGACACAGTGGTTAGTACTGCTGTCTCACAGGGACACGGTGACACAGTGGTTAGCACTGCTGTCTCACAGGGACACGGTGACACAGTGGTTTGCACTGCTGTCTCACAGGGACACGGTGACACAGTGGTTAGCACTGCTGTCTCACAGGGACATGGTGACACAGTGGTTAGCACTGCTGTTTCACAGGGACACGGGAACACAGTGGTTAGCACTGCTGTCTCACAGGGACATGGTGACACAGTGGTTAGCACTGCTGTCTCACAGGGACACAGTAACACAGTGGTTAGCACTGCTGTCTCACAGGGACACGGTGACAAAGTGGTTAGCACTGCTGTCTCACAGGGACACGGTGACACAGTGGTTAGCACTGCTGTCTCACAGGGACACGGTGACACAGTGGTTAGCACTGCTGTCTCACAGGGACATGGTGACACAGTGGTTAGCACTGCTGTCTCACAGGGCAACGGTGGCACAATGGTTAGCACTGCTGTCTCACAGGGACACGGTGACACGGTGGTTAGCACTGGTGTCTCACAGTGACACGGTGGCACAGTGGTTAGCTCTGGTGACTCACAGGGACACGGTGGCACAGTGGTTAGTACTGCTGTCTCAAAGGGACACGGTGACACGGTGGTTTGCACTGCTGTCTCACAGGGGCACGGTGACACAGTGGTTAGCACTGCTGTCTCACAGGGACATGGTGACACAGTGGTG
Organism: Carcharhinus amblyrhynchos; assembly: GCF_965287045.1. Classification (NCBI taxonomy): domain Eukaryota; kingdom Metazoa; phylum Chordata; class Chondrichthyes; order Carcharhiniformes; family Carcharhinidae; genus Carcharhinus; species Carcharhinus amblyrhynchos. The sequence goes on along the minus strand of NC_137351.1, from coordinate 36,184,040 downwards.
AGCACTGCTGTCTCACAGGGACACGGTGACACAGTGGTTAGCACTGCTGTCTCACAGGGACACGGTGACACAGTGGTTAGCACTGCTGTCTCACAGGGACACGGTGACACAGTGGTTAGCTCTGCTGTCTCACAGGGACACGGTGACACAGTGGTTAGCACTGCTGTCTCACAGGGACACGGTGACACAGTGGTTAGCACTGCTGTCTCACAGGGACACGGTGACACAGTGGTTCGCACTGCTGTCTCACAGGGACATGGTGATACAGTGGTTAGCACTGCTGTCTCACAGGGACACGGTGACACAGTGGGTAGCACGGCTGTCTCACAGGGACACGGTGACACAGTGGTTAGCACAGCTGTCTCAAACGGACACGGTGACACAGTGGTTAGCACTGCTGTCTCACAGGGACACGGTGACACAGTGGGTAGCACGGCTGTCTCACAGGGACACGGTGACACGGTGGTTTGCACTGCTGTCTCACAGGGGCACGGTGACACAGTGGTTAGCACTGCTGTCTCACAGGGACATGGTGACACAGTGGTGAGCACTGCTGTCTCACAGGGACACGGTGACACAGTGGTTAGCACTGCTGTCTCACAGGGACACGGTGACACAGTGGTTAGCACTGCTGTCTCACAGGGACAAGGTGACACAGTGGTTAGCACTGCTGTCTCACAGGGACACGGTGACACAGTGGTTAGCACTGCTGTCTCACAGGAACACGGTGATACAGTGGTTAGCACTGCTGTCTCACAGGGACACGGTGACACAGTGGTTAGCACTGCTGTCTCACAGGGACACGGTGACACAGTGGTTAGCACTGCTGTCTCACAGGGACACGGTGACACAGTGGTTAGTACTGCTGTCTCACAGGGACAAGGTGACACAGTGGGTAGCACTGCTCTCTCACAGGGACACGGTGACACAGTGGTTAGTACTGCTGTCTCACAGGGACACGGTGACACAGTGGTTAGTACTGCTGTCTCACAGGGACACGGTGACACAGTGGTTCGCACTGCTGCCTCACAGGGACACGGTGATACAGTGGTTACTACTGCTGTCGCACAGGGACACGGTGACACAGTGGTTAGCACTGCTGTCTCACAGGGACACGGTGACACAGTGGTTAGCACTGATGTCTCACAGGTACACGGTCACACAGTGGTTAGCACTGCTGTCTCACAGGGACACGGTGACACAGTGGTTAGCACTGCTGTCTCACAGGAACACGGTGATACAGTGGTAAGCACTGCTGTCTCACAGTATCACGGTGACACAGTGGTTAGCACTGCTGTCTCACAGGGACAAGGTGACACAGTGGTTCGTACTGCTGTCTCACAGGGACACGGTGACACAGTGGTTCGCACTGCTGTCTCACAGGGACACGGTGATACAGTGGTTAGCACAGCTGTCTCACAGGGACACGGAGATAAAGTGGTTAGCACTGCTGTCTCACAGTATCACGGTGACACAGTGGTTAGCACTGCTGTCTCACAGGGACACGGTGACACAGTGGTTAGCACTGCTGTCTCACAGGGACACGGTGACACAGTGGTTAGCACTGCTGTCTCACAGGGACATGGTGACACAGTGGTTAGTACTGCTGTCTCACAGGGACACGGTGACACAGTGGTTAGCACTGCTGTCTCACAGGGACACGGTGATACAGTGGTTCGCACTGCTGTCTCACAGTATCACGGTGACACAGTGGTTAACCCTGCTGTCTCACAGGGACACGGTGATACAGTGGTTAGCACTGCGGTCTCACAGTGATACGGTGACACAGTAGTTAGCACTGCTGTCTCACAGGGACGCGGTGATACAGTGGTTAGCACTGCTGTCTCACAGTATCACGGTGACACAGTGGTTAGCACTGCTGTCTCACAGGGACACGGTGACACAGTGGTTAGCACTGCTGTCTCAGAGGGACACGGTGACACAGTGGTTAGCACTTCTGTCTCACAGGGACACGGTGACACAGTGGTTTGCACTTCTGTCTCACAGGGACACGGTCACACAGTGGTTAGTACTGCTGTCTCACAGGGACACGGTGACACAGTGGTTAGCACTGCTGTCTCACAGGGACACGGTGACACAGTGGTTAGCACTGCTGTCTCACAGGGACACGGTGACACAGTAGTTAGCACTGCTGTCTCACAGGGACACGGTGACACAGTGGTTAGCACTGCTGTCTCACAGGGACACGGTGACACAGTGGTTAGCACTGCTGTCTCACAGGGACATGGTGACACAGTGGTTAGCACTGCTGTCTCACAGGGACACAGTAACACAGTGGTTACCACTGCTGTCTCACAGGGCAACGGTGGCACAGAGGTTAGCACTGCTGTCTCACAGGGACACGGTGGCACACTGGTTAGCACTGCTGTCTCACAGTGACACGGTCACACAGTGGTTTGCACTGCTGTGTCACAGGGACACGGTGGCACAGTGGTTAGCACTGCTGTCTCACGGGGACACGGTGATACAGTGGTTAGTACTGCTGTCTCACAGGGACACGGTGACACGGTGGTTTGCACTGCTGTCTCACAGGGACTCGGTGACACAGTGGTTAGCACGGGTGTCTCACAGGGACACGGTGACACAGTGGTTTGTACTGCTGTCTCACAGGGACACGATGACACAGTGGTTTGCACGCTGTCTCACAGGGACACGGTGACACAGTGGTTAGCACTGCTGTCTCACAGGGACACGGTGACACAGTGGTTAGCACTGCTGTCTCACAAGGACACGGTGACACAGTGGTTAGCACTGCTGTCTCACAGGGACACGGTCACACAGTGGTTAGCACTGCTGTCTCACAGGGACATGGTGATACATTGGTTAGCAATGCTGTCTCACAGGGACACGGTGACACAGTGGTTCGCACTGCTGTCTCACAGGGACACGGTGACACAGTGGTTAGCACTGCTGTCTCACAGGGATACGGTGACACCGTGGTTAGCACTGCTGTCTCACAGGGACTCGGTGACACAGTGGTTAGCACGGCTGTCTCACAGGGACACGGTGACACAGTGGTTTCTACTGCTGTCTCACAGGGACACGATGACGCAGTGGTTTGCACTGCTCTCTCACAGGGACACGGTGACACAGTGGTTAGCACTGCTGTCTCACAGGGACACGGTGACACAGTGGTTCACACTGCTGTCTCACAGGGACACGGTGACACAGTGGTTAGCACTGCTGTCTCACAGAATCACGATGACACAGTGGTTCGAACTGCTGTCTCGCAGGGACACGGTGGCACAGTGGTTAGCACTGCTGTTTCACAGGCACACGGTGACACAGTGGATAGCACTGCTGTCTCACAGGTACACGGTGACACTGTGGTTAGCTCTGCTGTCTCACAGGGACACGGTGACACAGTGGTTAGCACTGCTGTCTCACAGGGACACGGTGACACAGTGGTTAGCACTGCTGTCTCACAGGGACATGGTGATACATTGGTGAGCAATGCTGTCTCACAGGGACACGGTGACACAGTGGTTAGCACTGCTGTCTCACAGGGACACGGTCACAGATTGTTTAGCACTGCTGTCTCACAGGGACACGGTGACAAAGTGGTTAGCACTGCTGTCTCACCGGGACACGGTGACACAGTGGTTAGCACTGCTGTCTCACAGGGACATGGTGATACATTGGTTAGCAATGCTGTCTCACAGGGACACGGTGACACAGTGGTTAGCACTGCTGTCTCAGAGGGACACGGTGACACAGTGGTTAATACTGCTGTCTCACAGGGACACCGTGACACAGTGGTTAGCACTGCTGTCTCACAGGGACATGGTGATACATTGGTTAGCAATGCTGTATCACAGGGACACGGTGACACAGTGGTTAGCACTGCTGTCTCAGAGGGACACGGTGACACAGTGGTTAGCACTGCTGTCTCACAGGGACATGGTGATACATTGGTTAGCAATGCTGTCTCACAGGGACCCGGTGACACAGTGGTTAGCACTGCTGTCTCAGAGGGACACGGTGACACAGTGGTTAGTACTGCTGTCTCACAGGGACATGGTGACACAGTGTTTAGCACTGCTGTCTCACAGGGACACGGTGACACAGTGGTTAGCACTGCTGTCTCACAGGGACACGGTGACACAGTACTTAGCACTGCAGTCTCACAGGGACACGGTGACACAGTGGTTAGCACTGATGTCTCACAGGGACACGGTGACACAGTGGTTTGCACTGCTGTCTCACAGGGACACGGTGACACAGTGGTTAGCACTGCTGTCTCACAGGGACATGGTGACACAGTGGTTAGCACTGCTGTTTCACAGGGACACGGTGACACAGTGGTTAGCACTGCTGTCTCACAGGGACATGGTGACACAGTGGTTAGCACTGCTGTCTCACAGGGACACAGTAACACAGTGGTTAGCACTGCTGTCTCACAGGGACACGGTGACAAAGTGGTTAGCACTGCTGTCTCACAGGGACACGGTGACACAGTGGTTAGCACTGCTGTCTCACAGGGACACGGTGACACAGTGGTTAGCACTGCTGTCTCACAGGGACATGGTGACACAGTGGTTAGCACTGCTGTCTCACAGGGCAACGGTGGCACACTGGTTAGCACTGCTGTCTCACAGGGACACGGTGACACGGTGGTTAGCACTGGTGTCTCACAGTGACACGGTGGCTTAGTGGTTAGCTCTGGTGACTCACAGGGACACGGTGGCACAGTGGTTAGTACTGCTGTCTCAAAGGGACACGGTGACACGGTGGTTTGCACTGCTGTCTCACAGGGGCACGGTGACACAGTGGTTAGCACTGCTGTCTCACAGTGACACGGTCACACAGTGGTTTGCACTGCTGTGTCACAGGGACACGGTGGCACAGTGGTTAGCACTGCTGTCTCACGGGGACACGGTGATACAGTGGTTAGTACTGCTGTCTCACAGGGACACGGTGACACGGTGGTTTGCACTGCTGTCTCACAGGGACTCGGTGACACAGTGGTTAGCACGGGTGTCTCACAGGGACACGGTGACACAGTGGTTTGTACTGCTGTCTCACAGGGACACGATGACACAGTGGTTTGCACGCTGTCTCACAGGGACACGGTGACACAGTGGTTAGCACTGCTGTCTCACAGGGACACGGTGACACAGTGGTTAGCACTGCTGTCTCACAAGGACACGGTGACACAGTGGTTAGCACTGCTGTCTCACAGGGACACGGTCACACAGTGGTTAGCACTGCTGTCTCACAGGGACATGGTGATACATTGGTTAGCAATGCTGTCTCACAGGGACACGGTGACACAGTGGTTCGCACTGTTGTCTCACAGGGACACGGTGACACAGTGGTTAGCACTGCTGTCTCACCGGGATACGGTGACACCGTGGTTAGCACTGCTGTCTCACAGGGACTCGGTGACACAGTGGTTAGCACGGCTGTCTCACAGGGACACGGTGACACAGTGGTTTCTACTGCTGTCTCACAGGGACACGATGACGCAGTGGTTTGCACTGCTCTCTCACAGGGACACGGTGACACAGTGGTTAGCACTGCTGTCTCACAGGGACACGGTGACACAGTGGTTCACACTGCTGTCTCACAGGGACACGGTGACACAGTGGTTAGCACTGCTGTCTCACAGTATCACGATGACACAGTGGTTCGAACTGCTGTCTCGCAGGGACACGGTGGCACAGTGGTTAGCACTGCTGTTTCACAGGCACACGGTGACACAGTGGTTAGCACTGCTGTCTCACAGGTACACGGTGACACTGTGGTTAGCTCTGCTGTCTCACAGGGACACAGTGACACAGTGGTTAGCACTGCTGTCTCACAGGGACACGGTGACACAGTGGTTAGCACTGCTGTCTCACAGGGACATGGTGATACATTGGTGAGCAATGCTGTCTCACAGGGACGCGGTGACACAGTGGTTAGCACTGCTGTCTCACAGGGACACGGTCACAGATTGGTTAGCACTGCTGTCTCACAGGGACACGGTGACACAGTGGTTAGCACTGCTGTCTCACAGGGACACGGTGACACAGTGGTTAGCACTGCTGTCTCACAGGGACATGGTGATACATTGGTTAGCAATGCTGTCTCACAGGGACACGGTGACACAGTGGTTAGCACTGCTGTCTCAGAGGGACACGGTGACACAGTGGTTAATACTGCTGTCTCACAGGGACACCGTGACACAGTGGTTAGCACTGCTGTCTCACAGGGACATGGTGATACATTGGTTAGCAATGCTGTCTCACAGGGACACGGTGACACAGTGGTTAGCACTGCTGTCTCAGAGGGACACGGTGACACAGTGGTTAGCACTGCTGTCTCACAGGGACATGGTGATACATTGGTTAGCAATGCTGTCTCACAGGGACCCGGTGACACAGTGGTTAGCACTGCTGTCTCAGAGGGACACGGTGACACAGTGGTTAGTACTGCTGTCTCACAGGGACATGGTGACACAGTGGTTAGCACTGCTGTCTCACAGGGACACGGTGACACAGTGGTTAGCACTGCTGTCTCACAGGGACACGGTGACACAGTACTTAGCACTGCAGTCTCACAGGGACACGGTGACACAGTGGTTAGCACTGATGTCTCACAGGGACACGGTGACACAGTGGTTAGTACTGCTGTCTCACAGGGACACGGTGACACAGTGGTTAGCACTGCTGTCTCACAGGGACACGGTGACACAGTGGTTTGCACTGCTGTCTCACAGGGACACGGTGACACAGTGGTTAGCACTGCTGTCTCACAGGGACATGGTGACACAGTGGTTAGCACTGCTGTTTCACAGGGACACGGGAACACAGTGGTTAGCACTGCTGTCTCACAGGGACATGGTGACACAGTGGTTAGCACTGCTGTCTCACAGGGACACAGTAACACAGTGGTTAGCACTGCTGTCTCACAGGGACACGGTGACAAAGTGGTTAGCACTGCTGTCTCACAGGGACACGGTGACACAGTGGTTAGCACTGCTGTCTCACAGGGACACGGTGACACAGTGGTTAGCACTGCTGTCTCACAGGGACATGGTGACACAGTGGTTAGCACTGCTGTCTCACAGGGCAACGGTGGCACAATGGTTAGCACTGCTGTCTCACAGGGACACGGTGACACGGTGGTTAGCACTGGTGTCTCACAGTGACACGGTGGCACAGTGGTTAGCTCTGGTGACTCACAGGGACACGGTGGCACAGTGGTTAGTACTGCTGTCTCAAAGGGACACGGTGACACGGTGGTTTGCACTGCTGTCTCACAGGGGCACGGTGACACAGTGGTTAGCACTGCTGTCTCACAGGGACATGGTGACACAGTGGTGAGCACTGCTGTCTCACAGGGACACGGTGACACAGTGGTTAGCACTGCTGTCTCACAGGGACACGGTGACACAGTGGTTAGCACTGCTGTCTCACAGGGACACGGTGACACAGTGGTTAGCTCTGCTGTCTCACAGGGACACGGTGACACAGTGGTTAGCACTGCTGTCTCACAGGGACACGGTGACACAGTGGTTAGCACTGCTGTCTCACAGGGACACGGTGACACAGTGGTTCGCACTGCTGTCTCACAGGGACATGGTGATACAGTGGTTAGCACTGCTGTCTCACAGGGACACGGTGACACAGTGGGTAGCACGGCTGTCTCACAGGGACACGGTGACACAGTGGTTAGCACAGCTGTCTCAAACGGACACGGTGACACAGTGGTTAGCACTGCTGTCTCACAGGGACACGGTGACACAGTGGGTAGCACGGCTGTCTCACAGGGACACGGTGACACGGTGGTTTGCACTGCTGTCTCACAGGGGCACGGTGACACAGTGGTTAGCACTGCTGTCTCACAGGGACATGGTGACACAGTGGTGAGCACTGCTGTCTCACAGGGACACGGTGACACAGTGGTTAGCACTGCTGTCTCACAGGGACACGGTGACACAGTGGTTAGCACTGCTGTCTCACAGGGACAAGGTGACACAGTGGTTAGCACTGCTGTCTCACAGGGACACGGTGACACAGTGGTTAGCACTGCTGTCTCACAGGAACACGGTGATACAGTGGTTAGCACTGCTGTCTCACAGGGACACGGTGACACAGTGGTTAGCACTGCTGTCTCACAGGGACACGGTGACACAGTGGTTAGCACTGCTGTCTCACAGGGACACGGTGACACAGTGGTTAGTACTGCTGTCTCACAGGGACAAGGTGACACAGTGGGTAGCACTGCTCTCTCACAGGGACACGGTGACACAGTGGTTAGTACTGCTGTCTCACAGGGACACGGTGACACAGTGGTTAGTACTGCTGTCTCACAGGGACACGGTGACACAGTGGTTCGCACTGCTGCCTCACAGGGACACGGTGATACAGTGGTTACTACTGCTGTCGCACAGGGACACGGTGACACAGTGGTTAGCACTGCTGTCTCACAGGGACACGGTGACACAGTGGTTAGCACTGATGTCTCACAGGTACACGGTCACACAGTGGTTAGCACTGCTGTCTCACAGGGACACGGTGACACAGTGGTTAGCACTGCTGTCTCACAGGAACACGGTGATACAGTGGTAAGCACTGCTGTCTCACAGTATCACGGTGACACAGTGGTTAGCACTGCTGTCTCACAGGGACAAGGTGACACAGTGGTTCGTACTGCTGTCTCACAGGGACACGGTGACACAGTGGTTCGCACTGCTGTCTCACAGGGACACGGTGATACAGTGGTTAGCACAGCTGTCTCACAGGGACACGGAGATAAAGTGGTTAGCACTGCTGTCTCACAGTATCACGGTGACACAGTGGTTAGCACTGCTGTCTCACAGGGGCACGGTGACACAGTGGTTAGCACTGCTGTCTCACAGGGACACGGTGACACAGTGGTTAGCACTGCTGTCTCACAGGGACATGGTGACACAGTGGTTAGTACTGCTGTCTCACAGGGACACGGTGACACAGTGGTTAGCACTGCTGTCTCACAGGGACACGGTGATACAGTGGTTCGCACTGCTGTCTCACAGTATCACGGTGACACAGTGGTTAACCCTGCTGTCTCACAGGGACACGGTGATACAGTGGTTAGCACTGCGGTCTCACAGTGATACGGTGACACAGTAGTTAGCACTGCTGTCTCACAGGGACGCGGTGATACAGTGGTTAGCACTGCTGTCTCACAGTATCACGGTGACACAGTGGTTAGCACTGCTGTCTCACAGGGACACGGTGACACAGTGGTTAGCACTGCTGTCTCAGAGGGACACGGTGACACAGTGGTTAGCACTTCTGTCTCACAGGGACACGGTGACACAGTGGTTTGCACTTCTGTCTCACAGGGACACGGTCACACAGTGGTTAGTACTGCTGTCTCACAGGGACACGGTGACACAGTGGTTAGCACTGCTGTCTCACAGGGACACGGTGACACAGTGGTTAGCACTGCTGTCTCACAGGGACACGGTGACACAGTAGTTAGCACTGCTGTCTCACAGGGACACGGTGACACAGTGGTTAGCACTGCTGTCTCACAGGGACACGGTGACACAGTGGTTAGCACTGCTGTCTCACAGGGACATGGTGACACAGTGGTTAGCACTGCTGTCTCACAGGGACACAGTAACACAGTGGTTACCACTGCTGTCTCACAGGGCAACGGTGGCACAGAGGTTAGCACTGCTGTCTCACAGGGACACGGTGGCACACTGGTTAGCACTGCTGTCTCACAGTGACACGGTCACACAGTGGTTTGCACTGCTGTGTCACAGGGACACGGTGGCACAGTGGTTAGCACTGCTGTCTCACGGGGACACGGTGATACAGTGGTTAGTACTGCTGTCTCACAGGGACACGGTGACACGGTGGTTTGCACTGCTGTCTCACAGGGACTCGGTGACACAGTGGTTAGCACGGGTGTCTCACAGGGACACGGTGACACAGTGGTTTGTACTGCTGTCTCACAGGGACACGATGACACAGTGGTTTGCACGCTGTCTCACAGGGACACGGTGACACAGTGGTTAGCACTGCTGTCTCACAGGGACACGGTGACACAGTGGTTAGCACTGCTGTCTCACAAGGACACGGTGACACAGTGGTTAGCACTGCTGTCTCACAGGGACACGGTCACACAGTGGTTAGCACTGCTGTCTCACAGGGACATGGTGATACATTGGTTAGCAATGCTGTCTCACAGGGACACGGTGACACAGTGGTTCGCACTGCTGTCTCACAGGGACACGGTGACACAGTGGTTAGCACTGCTGTCTCACCGGGATACGGTGACACCGTGGTTAGCACTGCTGTCTCACAGGGACTCGGTGACACAGTGGTTAGCACGGCTGTCTCACAGGGACACGGTGACACAGTGGTTTCTACTGCTGTCTCACAGGGACACGATGACGCAGTGGTTTGCACTGCTCTCTCACAGGGACACGGTGACACAGTGGTTAGCACTGCTGTCTCACAGGGACACGGTGACACAGTGGTTCACACTGCTGTCTCACAGGGACACGGTGACACAGTGGTTAGCACTGCTGTCTCACAGAATCACGATGACACAGTGGTTCGAACTGCTGTCTCGCAGGGACACGGTGGCACAGTGGTTAGCACTGCTGTTTCACAGGCACACGGTGACACAGTGGATAGCACTGCTGTCTCACAGGTACACGGTGACACTGTGGTTAGCTCTGCTGTCTCACAGGGACACGGTGACACAGTGGTTAGCACTGCTGTCTCACAGGGACACGGTGACACAGTGGTTAGCACTGCTGTCTCACAGGGACATGGTGATACATTGGTGAGCAATGCTGTCTCACAGGGACACGGTGACACAGTGGTTAGCACTGCTGTCTCACAGGGACACGGTCACAGATTGTTTAGCACTGCTGTCTCACAGGGACACGGTGACACAGTGGTTAGCACTGCTGTCTCACAGGGACACGGTGACACAGTGGTTAGCACTGCTGTCTCACAGGGACATGGTGATACATTGGTTAGCAATGCTGTCTCACAGGGACACGGTGACACAGTGGTTAGCACTGCTGTCTCAGAGGGACACGGTGACACAGTGCTTAATACTGCTGTCTCACAGGGACACCGTGACACAGTGGTTAGCACTGCTGTCTCACAGGGACATGGTGATACATTGGTTAGCAATGCTGTATCACAGGGACACGGTGACACAGTGGTTAGCACTGCTGTCTCAGAGGGACACGGTGACACAGTGGTTAGCACTGCTGTCTCACAGGGACATGGTGATACATTGGTTAGCAATGCTGTCTCACAGGGACCCGGTGACACAGTGGTTAGCACTGCTGTCTCAGAGGGACACGGTGACACAGTGGTTAGTACTGCTGTCTCACAGGGACATGGTGACACAGTGTTTAGCACTGCTGTCTCACAGGGACACGGTGACACAGTGGTTAGCACTGCTGTCTCACAGGGACACGGTGACACAGTACTTAGCACTGCAGTCTCACAGGGACACGGTGACACAGTGGTTAGCACTGATGTCTCACAGGGACACGGTGACACAGTGGTTTGCACTGCTGTCTCACAGGGACACGGTGACACAGTGGTTAGCACTGCTGTCTCACAGGGACATGGTGACACAGTGGTTAGCACTGCTGTTTCACAGGGACACGGTGACACAGTGGTTAGCACTGCTGTCTCACAGGGACATGGTGACACAGTGGTTAGCACTGCTGTCTCACAGGGACACAGTAACACAGTGGTTAGCACTGCTGTCTCACAGGGACACGGTGACAAAGTGGTTAGCACTGCTGTCTCACAGGGACACGGTGACACAGTGGTTAGCACTGCTGTCTCACAGGGACACGGTGACACAGTGGTTAGCACTGCTGTCTCACAGGGACATGGTGACACAGTGGTTAGCACTGCTGTCTCACAGGGCAACGGTGGCACACTGGTTAGCACTGCTGTCTCACAGGGACACGGTGACACGGTGGTTAGCACTGGTGTCTCACAGTGACACGGTGGCTTAGTGGTTAGCTCTGGTGACTCACAGGGACACGGTGGCACAGTGGTTAGTACTGCTGTCTCAAAGGGACACGGTGACACGGTGGTTTGCACTGCTGTCTCACAGGGGCACGGTGACACAGTGGTTAGCACTGCTGTCTCACAGGGACATGGTGACACAGTGGTGAGCACTGCTGTCTCACAGGGACACGGTGACACAGTGGTTAGCACTGCTGTCTCACAGGGACACGGTGACACAGTGGTTAGCACTGCTGTCTCACAGGGACACGGTGACACAGTGGTTAGCACTGCTGTCTCACAGGGACACGGTGACACAGTGGTTAGCACTGCTGTCTCACAGGGACACGGTGACCAAGTGGTTCGCACTGCTGTCTCACAGGGACATGGTGATACAGTGGTTAGCACTGCTGTCTCACAGGGACACGGTGACACAGTGGGTAGCACGGCTGTCTCACAGGGACACGGTGACACAGTGGTTAGCACAGCTGTCTCAAACGGACACGGTGACACAGTGGTTAGCACTGCTGTCTCACAGGGACACGGTGACACAGTGGTTAGCACTGCTGTCTCACAGGAACACGGTGATACAGTGGTTAGCACTGCTGTCTCACAGGGACACGGTGACACAGTGGTTAGCACTGCTGTCTCACAGGGACACGGTGACACAGTGGTTAGCACTGCTGTCTCACAGGGACACGGTGACACAGTGGTTAGTACTGCTGTCTCACAGGGACAAGGTGACACAGTGGTTAGCACTGCTGTCTCACAGGGACACGGTGACACAGTGGTTAGTACTGCTGTCTCACAGGGACACGGTGACACAGTGGTTAGTACTGCTGTCTCACAGGGACACGGTGACACAGTGGTTAGCACTGCTGTCTCACAGGGACACGGTGACACAGTGGTTAGCACTGCTGTCTCACAGGGACATGGTGATACATTGGTTAGCAATGCTGTCTCACAGGGACCCGGTGACACAGTGGTTAGCACTGCTGTCTCAGAGGGACACGGTGACACAGTGGTTAGTACTGCTGTCTCACAGGGACACGGTGACACAGTGGTTAGTACTGCTGTCTCACAGGGACACGGTGACACAGTGGTTAGTACTGCTGTCTCACAGGGACACGGTGGCACACTGGTTAGCACTGCTGTCTCACAGGGACACGGTGACACAGTGGTTAGCACTGCTGTCTCACAGGGACACGGTGACACAGTGGTTAGTACTGCTGTCTCACAGGGACACGGTGACACAGTGGTTAGCACTGCTGTCTCACAGGGACACGGTGATACAGTGGTTCGCACTGCTGTCTCACAGTATCACGGTGACACAGTATTTAGCACTGCTGTCTCACAGTATCACGGTGACACAGTGGTTAGCACTGCTGTCTCACAGGGACACGGTGACACAGTGGTTAGCACTGCTGTCTCACGGGGACACGGTGACACAGTGGTTAGTTCTGCTGTCTCAGAGGTACACGGTGGCACAGTGGTTAGCACTGCTGTCTCACAGGGACGCGGTGACACAGTGGTTAGCACTGCTGTCTCACAGGGACACGGTGGCACAGTGGTTAGCACTGCTGTCTCACAGGGACACGGTGACACAGTGGTTAGCACTGCTGTCTCACAGGGACACGGTGACACAGTGGTTAGCACTGCTGTCTCACAGGGATACGGTGACACCGTGGTTAGCACTGCAGTCTCACAGGGACACGGTGACACAGTGGTTAGCACTGCTGTCTCACAGGGACTCGGTGACACAGTGGTTTGTACTGCTGTCTCACAGGGACACGATGACACAGTGGTTTGCACTGCTCTCTCACAGGGACACGGTGACACAGTGGTTAGCACTGCTGTCTCACAGGGACACGGTGACACAGTGGTTAGCACTGCTGTCTCACAGGGACACCGTGACACAGTGGTTAGCACTGCTGTCTCACAGTATCACGGTGACACAGTGGTTCGAACTGCTGTCTCGCAGGGACACGGTGGCACAGTGTTTAGCACTGCTGTCTCACAGGGACACGGTGACACAGTGGTTAGCACTGCTGTCTCACACTGACACGGTGACACAGTGGTTAGCTCTGCTGTCTCACAGGCACACGGTGACACAGTGGTTAGCTCTGCTGTCTCACAGGGACATGGTGACACAGTGGTTAGCGCTGCTGTCTCACAGGTACACGGTGACACAGTGGTTAGCTCTGCTGTCTCACATGGACATGCTCACACAGTGGTTAGCACTGCTGTCTCACAGGGACACGGTCACACAGTGGTTAGCACTGCTGTCTCACAGGGACATGGTGACACAGTGGTTAGCACTGCTGTCTCACAGGGACACGGTGACACAGTGGTTAGCACTGCTGTCTCACAGGGACACGGTGACACAGTGGTTAGCACTGCTGTCTCACAGGGACACGGTGACACAGTAGTTAGCACTGCTGTCTCACAGGGACACGGTGACACAGTGGTTAGCACTGCTGTCTCACAGGGACACGGTGACACAGTGGTTAGCACTGCTGTCTCACAGGGACATGGTGACACAGTGGTTAGCACTGCTGTCTCACAGGGACACGGTGACACAGTGGTTAGCACTGCTGTCTCACAGGGACACAGTAACACAGTGGTTACCACTGCTGTCTCACAGGGCAACGGTGGCACAGAGGTTAGCACTGCTGTCTCACAGGGACACGGTGGCACCCTGGTTAGCACTGCTGTCTCACAGTGACACGGTCACACAGTGGTTTGCACTGCTGTGTCACAGGGACACGGTGACACAGTGGTTAGCACTGGTGTCTCACAGGGACACGGTGGCACAGTGGTTAGCACTGCTGTCTCACAGGGACACGGTGACACGGTGGTTTGCACTGCTGTCTCACAGGGACTCGGTGACACAGTGGTTAGCACGGGTGTCTCACAGGGACACGGTGACACAGTGATTTGTACTGCTGTCTCACAGGGACACGATGACACAGTGGTTTGCACGCTGTCTCACAGGGACACGGTGACACAGTGGTTAGCACTGCTGTCTCACAGGGACACGGTGACACAGTGGTTAGCACTGCTGTCTCACAAGGACACGGTGACACAGTGGTTAGCACTGCTGTCTCACAGGGACACGGTCACACAGTGGTTAGCACTGCTGTCTCACAGGGACATGGTGATACATTGGTTAGCAATGCTGTCTCACAGGGACACGGTGACACAGTGGTTCGCACTGCTGTCTCACAGGGACACGGTGACACAGTGGTTAGCACTGCTGTCTCACCGGGATACGGTGACACCGTGGTTAGCACTGCTGTCTCACAGGGACACGGTGACACAGTGGTTTCTACTGCTGTCTCACAGGGACACGATGACGCAGTGGTTTCCACTGCTGTCTCACAGGGACACGGTGACACAGTGGTTAGCACTGCTGTCTCACAGGGACACGGTGACACAGTGGTTCACACTGCTGTCTCACAGGGACACGGTGACACAGTGGTTAGCACTGCTGTCTCACAGTATCACGATGACACAGTGGATAGCACTGCTGTCTCACAGTATCACGGTGACACAGTGGTTAGCACTGCTGTCTCACAGGGACACGGTGACACAGTGGTTAGCACTGCTGTCTCACGGGGACACGGTGACACAGTGGTTAGTTCTGCTGTCTCAGAGGTACACGGTGGCACAGTGGTTAGCACTGCTGTCTCACAGGGACACGGTGACACAGTGGTTAGCACTGCTGTCTCACAGGGATATGGTGACACCATGGTTAGCACTGCTGTCTCACAGGGACACGGTGACACAGTGGTTAGCACTGCTGTCTCACAGGGACTCGGTGACACAGTGGTTAGCACTGCTGTCTCACAGGGACACGGTGGCACAGTGGTTAGCACTGCTGTCTCACAGGGACACGGTGACACAGTGGTTAGCACTGCTGTCTCACAGGGACACGGTGACACAGTGGTTAGCACTGCTGTCTCACAGGGATACGGTGACACCGTGGTTAGCACTGCTGTCTCACAGGGACACGGTGACACAGTGGTTAGCACTTCTGTCTCACAGGGACTCGGTGACACAGTGGTTAGCACTGCTGTCTCACAGGGATACGGTGACACCGTGGTTAGCACTGCAGTCTCACAGGGACACGGTGACACAGTGGTTAGCACTGCTGTCTCACAGGGACACGGTGACACAGTGGTTTGTACTGCTGTCTCACAGGGACACGATGACACAGTGGTTTGCACTGCTCTCTCACAGGGACACGGTGACACAGTGGTTAGCACTGCTGTCTCACAGGGACACGGTGACACAGTGGTTAGCACTGCTGTCTCACAGGGACACCGTGACACAGTGGTTAGCACTGCTGTCTCACAGTATCACGGTGACACAGTGGTTCGAACTGCTGTCTCGCAGGGACACGGTGGCACAGTGGTTTGCACTGCTCTCTCACAGGGACACGGTGACACAGTGGTTAGCACTGCTGTCTCACAGGGACACGGTGACACAGTGTTTAGCACTGCTGTCTCACAGGGACACGGTGACACAGTGGTTAGCACTGCTGTCTCACACTGACACGGTGACACAGTGGTTAGCTCTGCTGTCTCACAAGCACACGGTGACACAGTGGTTAGCTCTGCTGTCTCACAGGGACATGGTGACACAGTGGTTAGCGCTGCTGTCTCACAGGTACACGGTGACACAGTGGTTAGCTCTGCTGTCTCACATGGACATGGTCACACAGTGGTTAGCACTGCTGTCTCACAGCGACACGGTCACACAGTGGTTAGCACTGCTGTCTCACAGGGACACGGTGACGGAGTACTTAGCACTGCTGTCTCACAGGGACACGGTGACACAGTGGTTAGCACTGCTGTCTCACAGGGACACGGTGACTCAGTGGTTAGCACTGCTGTCTCACAGGGACATGGTGATACATTGGTTAGCAATGCTGTCTCACAGGGACACGGTGACGCAGTGGTTAGCACTGCTGTCTCAGAGGGACACGGTGACACAGTGGTTAATACTGCTGTCTCACAGGGACACCGTGACACAGTGGTTAGCACTGCTGTCTCACAGGGACATGGTGATACATTGGTTAGCAATGTTGTCTCACAGGGACACGGTGACACAGTGGTTAGCACTGCTGTCTCAGAGGGACACGGTGACACAGTGGTTAGCACTGCTGTCTCACAGGGACATGGTGATACATTGGTTAGCAATGCTGTCTCACAGGGACCCGGTGACACAGTGGTTAGCACTGCTGTCTCAGAGGGACACGGTGACACAGTGGTTAGTACTGCTGTCTCACAGGGACATGGTGACACAGTGGTTAGCACTGCTGTCTCACAGGGACACGGTGACACAGTGGTTAGCACTGCTGTCTCACAGGGACACGGTGACACAGTACTTAGCACTGCAGTCTCACAGGGACACGGTGACACAGTGGTTAGCACTGATGTCTCACAGGGACACGGTGACACAGTGGTTAGTACTGCTGTCTCACAGGGACACGGTGACACAGTGGTTAGCACTGCTGTCTCACAGGGACACGGTGACACAGTGGTTTGCACTGCTGTCTCACAGGGACATGGTGACACAGTGGTTAGCACTGCTGTCTCACAGGGACACGGTGACACAGTGGTTAGCACTGCTGTCTCACAGGGACATGGTGACACAGTGGTTAGCACTGCTGTCTCACAGGGACACAGTAACACAGTGGTTAGCACTGCTGTCTCACAGGGACACGGTGACAAAGTGGTTAGCACTGCTGTCTCACAGGGACACGGTGACACAGTGGTTAGCACTGCTGTCTCACAGGGACACGGTGACACAGTGGTTAGCACTGCTGTCTCACAGGGACATGGTGACACAGTGGTTAGCACTGCTGTCTCACAGGGCAACGGTGGCACACTGGTTAGCACTGCTGTCTCACAGGGACACGGTGACACGGTGGTTAGCACTGGTGTCTCACAGTGACACGGTGGCACAGTGGTTAGCTCTGGTGACTCACAGGGACACGGTGGCACAGTGGTTAGTACTGCTGTCTCAAAGGGACACGATGACACGGTGGTTTGCACTGCTGTCTCACAGGGGCACGGTGACACAGTGGTTAGCACTGCTGTCTCACAGGGACATGGTGACACAGTGGTGAGCACTGCTGTCTCACAGGGACACGGTGACACAGTGGTTAGCACTGCTGTCTCACAGGGACACGGTGACACAGTGGTTAGCACTGCTGTCTCACAGGGACAAGGTGACACAGTGGTTAGCACTGCTGTCTCACAGGGACACGGTGACACAGTGGTTAGCACTGCTGTCTCACAGGGACACGGTGACACAGTGGTTAGCACTGCTGTCTCACAGGGACACGGTGACACAGTGGTTAGTACTGCTGTCTCACAGGGACAAGGTGACACAGTGGTTAGCACTGCTGTCTCACAGGGACACGGTGACACAGTGGTTAGTACTGCTGTCTCACAGGGACACGGTGACACAGTGGTTAGTACTGCTGTCTCACAGGGACACGGTGACACAGTGGTTAGCACTGCTGTCTCACAGGGACACGGTGACACAGTGGTTAGCACTGCTGTCTCACAGGGACATGGTGATACATTGGTTAGCAATGCTGTCTCACAGGGACCCGGTGACACAGTGGTTAGCACTGCTGTCTCAGAGGGACACGGTGACACAGTGGTT
The DNA here is from genome assembly GCF_965287045.1 of Carcharhinus amblyrhynchos. Classification (NCBI taxonomy): domain Eukaryota; kingdom Metazoa; phylum Chordata; class Chondrichthyes; order Carcharhiniformes; family Carcharhinidae; genus Carcharhinus; species Carcharhinus amblyrhynchos. The sequence goes on along the minus strand of NC_137351.1, from coordinate 36,165,363 downwards.
AGTACTGCTGTCTCACAGGGACACGGTGACACAGTGGTTAGTACTGCTGTCTCACAGGGACACAGTGACACAGTGGTTAGTACTGCTGTCTCACAGGGACACGGTGGCACACTGGTTAGCACTGCTGTCTCACAGGGACACGGTGACACAGTGGTTAGCACTGCTGTCTCACAGGGACACGGTGACACAGTGGTTAGTACTGCTGTCTCACAGGGACACGGTGACACAGTGGTTAGCACTGCTGTCTCACAGGGACACGGTGATACAGTGGTTCGCACTGCTGTCTCACAGTATCACGGTGACACAGTAGTTTGCACTGCTGTCTCACAGGGACACGGTGATACAGTGGTTAGCACTGCTGTCTCACAGTATCACGGTGACACAGTGGTTAGCACTGCTGTCTCACAGGGACACGGTGACACAGTGGTTAGCACTGCTGTCTCACGGGGACACGGTGACACAGTGGTTAGTTCTGCTGTCTCAGAGGTACACGGTGGCACAGTGGTTAGCACTGCTGTCTCACAGGGACACGGTGACACAGTGGTTAGCACTGCTGTCTCACAGGGATACGGTGACACCATGGTTAGCACTGCAGTCTCACAGGGACACGGTGACACAGTGGTTAGCACTGCTGTCTCACAGGGACACGGTGACACAGTGGTTAGCACTGCTGTCTCACAGGGACACGGTGACACAGTGGTTAGCACTGCTGTCTCACAGGGACACGGAGGCACACTGGTTAGCACTGCTGTCTCACAGGGACACGGTGACACAGTGGTTAGCACTGCTGTCTCACAGGGATACGGTGACACCGTGGTTAGCACTGCAGTCTCACAGGGACACGGTGACACAGTGGTTAGCACTGCTGTCTCACAGGGACACGGTGACACAGTGGTTAGCACTGCTGTCTCACAGGGACATGGTGATACATTGGTTAGCAATGCTGTCTCACAGGGACACGGTGACACAGTGGTTAGCACTGCTGTCTCACAGGGACACGGTCACAGATTGGTTAGCACTGCTGTCTCACAGGGACACGGTGACACAGTGGTTAGCACTGCTGTCTCACAGGGACACGGTGACACAGTGGTTAGCACTGCTGTCTCACAGGGACATGGTGATACATTGGTTAGCAATGCTGTCTCACAGGGACACGGTGACGCAGTACTTAGCACTGCAGTCTCACAGGTACACGGTGACACAGTGGTTAGCACTGATGTCTCACAGGGACACGGTGACACAGTGGTTAGTACTGCTGTCTCACAGGGACACGGTGACACAGTGGTTAGCACTGCTGTCTCACAGGGACACGGTGACACAGTGGTTTGCACTGCTGTCTCACAGGGACACGGTGACACAGTGGTTAGCACTGCTGTCTCACAGGGACATGGTGACACAGTGGTTAGCACTGCTGTCTCACAGGGACACGGTGACACAGTGGTTAGCACTGCTGTCTCACAGGGACATGGTGACACAGTGGTTAGCACTGCTGTCTCACAGGGACACAGTAACACAGTGGTTAGCACTGCTGTCTCACAGGGACACGGTGACAAAGTGGTTAGCACTGCTGTCTCACAGGGACACGGTGACACAGTGGTTAGCACTGCTGTCTCACAGGGACACGGTGACACAGTGGTTAGCACTGCTGTCTCACAGGGACATGGTGACACAGTGGTTAGCACTGCTGTCTCACAGGGCAACGGTGGCACACTGGTTAGCACTGCTGTCTCACAGGGACACGGTGACACGGTGGTTAGCACTGGTGTCTCACAGTGACACGGTGGCACAGTGGTTAGCTCTGGTGACTCACAGGGACACGGTGGCACAGTGGTTAGTACTGCTGTCTCAAAGGGACACGATGACACGGTGGTTTGCACTGCTGTCTCACAGGGGCACGGTGACACAGTGGTTAGCACTGCTGTCTCACAGGGACATGGTGACACAGTGGTGAGCACTGCTGTCTCACAGGGACACGGTGACACAGTGGTTAGCACTGCTGTCTCACAGGGACACGGTGACACAGTGGTTAGCACTGCTGTCTCACAGGGACAAGGTGACACAGTGGTTAGCACTGCTGTCTCACAGGGACACGGTGACACAGTGGTTAGCACTGCTGTCTCACAGGGACACGGTGACACAGTGGTTAGCACTGCTGTCTCACAGGGACACGGTGACACAGTGGTTAGTACTGCTGTCTCACAGGGACAAGGTGACACAGTGGTTAGCACTGCTGTCTCACAGGGACACGGTGACACAGTGGTTAGTACTGCTGTCTCACAGGGACACGGTGACACAGTGGTTAGTACTGCTGTCTCACAGGGACACGGTGACACAGTGGTTAGCACTGCTGTCTCACAGGGACACGGTGACACAGTGGTTAGCACTGCTGTCTCACAGGGACATGGTGATACATTGGTTAGCAGTGCTGTCTCACAGGGACCCGGTGTCACAGTGGTTAGCACTGCTGTCTCAGAGGGACACGGTGACACAGTGGTTAGTACTGCTGTCTCACAGGGACACGGTGACACAGTGGTTAGTACTGCTGTCTCACAGGGACACGGTGACACAGTGGTTAGTACTGCTGTCTCACAGGGACACGGTGGCACACTGGTTAGCACTGCTGTCTCACAGGGACACGGTGACACAGTGGTTAGCACTGCTGTCTCACAGGGACACGGTGACACAGTGGTTAGTACTGCTGTCTCACAGGGACACGGTGACACAGTGGTTAGCACTGCTGTCTCACAGGGACACGGTGATACAGTGGTTCGCACTGCTGTCTCACAGTATCACGGTGACACAGTAGTTTGCACTGCTGTCTCACAGGAACACGGTGACACAGTGGTTAGCACTGCTGTCTCACAGGGACACGGTGACACAGTGGTTAGCACTGCTGTCTCACAGGGACACGGTGACACAGTGGTTAGCACTGCTGTCTCACAGGGACACGGTGACACAGTGGTTAGTACTGCTGTCTCACAGGGACAAGGTGACACAGTGGTTAGCACTGCTGTCTCACAGGGACACGGTGACACAGTGGTTAGTACTGCTGTCTCACAGGGACACGGTGACACAGTGGTTAGTACTGCTGTCTCACAGGGACACGGTGACACAGTGGTTAGCACTGCTGTCTCACAGGGACACGGTGACACAGTGGTTAGCACTGCTGTCTCACAGGGTCATGGTGATACATTGGTTAGCAGTGCTGTCTCACAGGGACCCGGTGACACAGTGGTTAGCACTGCTGTCTCAGAGGGACACGGTGACACAGTGGTTAGTACTGCTGTCTCACAGGGACACGGTGACACAGTGGTTAGTACTGCTGTCTCACAGGGACACGGTGACACAGTGGTTAGTACTGCTGTCTCACAGGGACACGGTGGCACACTGGTTAGCACTGCTGTCTCACAGGGACACGGTGACACAGTGGTTAGCACTGCTGTCTCACAGGGACACGGTGACACAGTGGTTAGTACTGCTGTCTCACAGGGACACGGTGACACAGTGGTTAGCACTGCTGTCTCACAGGGACACGGTGATACAGTGGTTCGCACTGCTGTCTCACAGTATCACGGTGACACAGTAGTTTGCACTGCTGTCTCACAGGGACACGGTGATACAGTGGTTAGCACTGCTGTCTCACAGTATCACGGTGACACAGTGGTTAGCACTGCTGTCTCACAGGGACACGGTGACACAGTGGTTAGCACTGCTGTCTCACGGGGACACGGTGACACAGTGGTTAGTTCTGCTGTCTCAGAGGTACACGGTGGCACAGTGGTTAGCACTGCTGTCTCACAGGGACACGGTGACACAGTGGTTAGCACTGCTGTCTCACAGGGATACGGTGACACCATGGTTAGCACTGCTGTCTCACAGGGACACGGTGACACAGTGGTTAGCACTGCTGTCTCACAGGGACACGGTGGCACAGTGGTTAGCACTGCTGTCTCACAGGGACACGGTGACACAGTGGTTAGCACTGCTGTCTCACAGGGACACGGAGGCACACTGGTTAGCACTGCTGTCTCACAGGGACACGGTGACACAGTGGTTAGCACTGCTGTCTCACAGGGATACGGTGACACCGTGGTTAGCACTGCAGTCTCACAGGGACACGGTGACACAGTGGTTAGCACTGCTGTCTCACAGGGACTCGGTGACACAGTGGTTAGCACGGCTGTCTCACAGGGACACGGTGACACAGTGGTTTGTACTGCTGTCTCACAGGGACACGATGACACAGTGGTTTGCACTGCTGTCTCACAGGGACACGGTGACACAGTGGTTAGCACTGCTGTCTCACAGGGACACGGTGACACAGTGGTAAGCACTGCTGTCTCACAGGGACACCGTGACACAGTGGTTAGCACTGCTGTCTCACAGTATCACGGTGACACAGTGGTTCGAACTGCTGTCTCGCAGGGACACGGTGGCACAGTGGTTAGCACTGCTGTCTCACAGGGACACGGTGACACAGTGGTTAGCACTGCTGTCTCACACTGACACGGTGACACAGTGGTTAGCACTGCTGTCTCACAGGCACACGGTGACACAGTGGTTAGCTCTGCTGTCTCACAGGGACATGGTGACACAGTGGTTAGCTCTGCTGTCTCACAGGTACACGGTGACACAGTGGTTAGCTCTGCTGTCTCACATGGACATGGTCACACAGTGGTTAGCACTGCTGTCGCACAGGGAAACGGTCACAGATTGGTTAGCACTGCTGTCTCACAGGGACACGGTCACACAGTGGTTAGCACTGCTGTCTCACAGGGACACGGTGACACAGTGGTTAGCACTGCTGTCTCACAGGGACACGGTGACACAGTAGTTAGCACTGCTGTCTCACAGGGACACGGTGACACAGTGGTTAGCACTGCTGTCTCACAGGGACACGGTGACACAGTGGTTAGCACTGCTGTCTCACAGGGACATGGTGACACAGTGGTTAGCACTGCTGTCTCACAGGGACACAGTAACACAGTGGTTACCACTGCTGTCTCACAGGGCAACGGTGGCACAGAGGTTAGCACTGCTGTCTCACAGGGACACGGTGGCACACTGGTTAGCACTGCTTGGTCACAGTGACACGGTCACACAGTGGTTTGCACTGCTGTGTCACAGGGACACGGTGACACAGTGGTTAGCACTGGTGTCTCACAGGGACACGGTGGCACAGTGGTTAGCACTGCTGTCTCACGGGGACACGGTGATACAGTGGTTAGTACTGCTGTCTCACAGGGACACGGTGACACGGTGGTTTGCACTGCTGTCTCACAGGGACTCGGTGACACAGTGGTTAGCACGGGTGTCTCACAGGGACACGGTGACACAGTGGTTTGTACTGCTGTCTCACAGGGACACGATGACACAGTGGTTTGCACGCTGTCTCACAGGGACACGGTGACACAGTGGTTAGCACTGCTGTCTCACAGGGACACGGTGACACAGTGGTTAGCACTGCTGTCTCACAAGGACACGGTGACACAGTGGTTCACACTGCTGTCTCACAGGGACACGGTCACACAGTGGTTAGCACTGCTGTCTCACAGGGACATGGTGATACATTGGTTAGCAATGCTGTCTCACAGGGACACGGTGACACAGTGGTTCGCACTGCTGTCTCACAGGGACACGGTGACACAGTGGTTAGCACTGCTGTCTCACCGGGATACGGTGACACCGTGGTTAGCACTGCTGTCTCACAGGGACTTGGTGACACAGTTGTTAGCACGGCTGTCTCAAAGGGACACGGTGACACAGTGGTTTCTACTGCTGTCTCACAGGGACACGATGACGCAGTGGTTTGCACTGCTGTCTCACAGGGACACGGTGACACAGTGGTTAGCACTGCTGTCTCACAGGGACACGGTGACACAGTGGTTCACACTGCTGTCTCACAGGGACACGGTGACACAGTGGTTAGCACTGCTGTCTCACAGTATCACGATGACACAGTGGTTCGAACTGCTGTCTCGCAGGGACACGGTGGCACAGTGGTTAGCACTGCTGTTTCACAGGCACACGGTGACACAGTGGTTAGCACTGCTGTCTCACAGGTACACGGTGACACTGTGGTTAGCTCTGCTGTCTCACAGGGACACGGTGACACAGTGGTTAGCACTGCTGTCTCACAGGGACACGGTGACACAGTGGTTAGCACTGCTGTCTCACAGGGACATGGTGATACATTGGTTAGCAATGCTGTCTCACAGGGACACGGTGACACAGTGGTTAGCACTGCTGTCTCACAGGGACACGGTCACAGATTGGTTAGCACTGCTGTCTCACAGGGACACGGTGACACAGTGGTTAGCACTGCTGTCTCACAGGGACACGGTGACACAGTGGTTAGCACTGCTGTCTCACAGGGACATGGTGATACATTGGTTAGCAATGCTGTCTCACAGGGACACGGTGACACAGTGGTTAGCACTGCTGTCTCAGAGGGACACGGTGACACAGTGGTTAATACTGCTGTCTCACAGGGACACCGTGACACAGTGGTTAGCACTGCTATCTCACAGGGACATGGTGATACATTGGTTAGCAATGCTGTCTCACAGGGACACGGTGACACAGTGGTTAGCACTGCTGTCTCAGAGGGACACGGTGACACAGTGGTTAGTACTGCTGTCTCACAGGGACATGGTGACACAGTGGTTAGCACTGCTGTCTCACAGGGACACGGTGACACAGTGGTTAGCACTGCTGTCTCACAGGGACACGGTGACACAGTACTTAGCACTGCAGTCTCACAGGGACACGGTGACACAGTGGTTAGCACTGATGTCTCACAGGGACACGGTGACACAGTGGTTTGTACTGCTGTCTCACAGGGACACGGTGACACAGTGGTTAGCACTGCTGTCTCACAGGGACACGGTGACACAGTGGTTTGCACTGCTGTCTCACAGGGACACGGTGACACAGTGGTTAGCACTGCTGTCTCACAGGGACATGGTGACACAGTGGTTAGCACTGCTGTCTCACAGGGACACGGTGACACAGTGGTTAGCACTGCTGTCTCACAGGGACATGGTGACACAGTGGTTAGCACTGCTGTCTCACAGGGACACAGTAACACAGTGGTTAGCACTGCTGTCTCACAGGGACACGGTGACAAAGTGGTTAGCACTGCTGTCTCACAGGGACACGGTGACACAGTGGTTAGCACTGCTGTCTCACAGGGACACGGTGACACAGTGGTTAGCACTGCTGTCTCACAGGGACACGGTGACACAGTGGTTAGCACTGCTGTCTCACAGGGCAACGGTGGCACACTGGTTAGCACTGCTGTCTCACAGGGACACGGTGACACGGTGGTTAGCACTGGTGTCTCACAGTGACACGGTGGCACAGTGGTTAGCTCTGGTGACTCACAGGGACACGGTGGCACAGTGGTTAGTACTGCTGTCTCAAAGGGACACGGTGACACGGTGGTTTGCACTGATGTCTCACAGGGGCACGGTGACACAGTGGTTAGCACTGCTGTCTCACAGGGACATGGTGACACAGTGGTGAGCACTGCTGTCTCACAGGGACACGGTGACACAGTGGTTAGCACTGCTGTCTCACAGGGACACGGTGACACAGTGGTTAGCACTGCTGTCTCACAGGGACACGGTGACACAATGGTTAGCACTGCTGTCTCACAGGGACACGGTGACACAGTGGTTAGCACTGCTGTCTCACAGGGACACGGTGACACAGTGGTTAGCACTGCTGTCTCACAGGGACACGGTGACACAGTGGTTCGCACTGCTGTCTCACAGGGACATGGTGATACAGTGGTTAGCACTGCTGTCTCACAGGGACACGGTGACACAGTGGGTAGCACGGCTGTCTCACAGGGACACGGTGACACAGTGGTTAGCACAGCTGTCTCAAACGGACACGGTGACACAGTGGTTAGCACTGCTGTCTCACAGGGACACGGTGACACAGTGGTTAGCACTGCTGTCTCACAGGAACACGGTGATACAGTGGTTAGCACTGCTGTCTCACAGGGACACGGTGACACAGTGGTTAGCACTGCTGTCTCACAGGGACACGGTGACACAGTGGTTAGCACTGCTGTCTCACAGGAACACGGTGATACAGTGGTTAGCACTGCTGTCTCACAGGGACACGGTGACACAGTGGTTAGCACTGCTGTCTCACAGGGACACGGTGACACAGTGGTTAGCACTGCTGTCTCACAGGGACACGGTGACACAGTGGTTAGTACTGCTGTCTCACAGGGACAAGGTGACACAGTGGTTAGCACTGCTGTCTCACAGGGACACGGTGACACAGTGGTTAGTACTGCTGTCTCACAGGGACACGGTGACACAGTGGTTAGTACTGCTGTCTCACAGGGACACGGTGACACAGTGGTTATCACTGCTGTCTCACAGGGACACGGTGACACAGTGGTTAGCACTGCTGTCTCACAGGGACATGGTGATACATTGGTTAGCAATGCTGTCTCACAGGGATCCGGTGACACAGTGGTTAGCACTGCTGTCTCAGAGGGACACGGTGACACAGTGGTTAGTACTGCTGTCTCACAGGGACACGGTGACACAGTGGTTAGTACTGCTGTCTCACAGGGACACGGTGACACAGTGGTTAGTACTGCTGTCTCACAGGGACACGGTGGCACACTGGTTAGCACTGCTGTCTCACAGGGACACGGTGACACAGTGGTTAGCACTGCTGTCTCACAGGGACACGGTGACACAGTGGTTAGTACTGCTGTCTCACAGGGACACGGTGACACAGTGGTTAGCACTGCTGTCTCACAGGGACACGGTGATACAGTGGTTCGCACTGCTGTCTCACAGTATCACGGTGACACAGTAGTTAGCACTGCTGTCTCACAGGGACACGGTGATACAGTGGTTAGCACTGCTGTCTCACAGTATCACGGTGACACAGTGGTTAGCACTGCTGTCTCACAGGGACACGGTGACACAGTGGTTAGCACTGCTGTCTCACGGGGACACGGTGACACAGTGGTTAGTTCTGCTGTCTCACAGGGACACGGTGACACAGTGGTTAGCACTGCTGTCTCACAGGGATACGGTGACACCATGGTTAGCACTGCTGTCTCACAGGGACACGGTGACACAGTGGTTAGCACTGCTGTCTCACAGGGACTCGGTGACACAATGGTTAGCACTGCTGTCTCACAGGGACACGGTGGCACAGTGGTTAGCACTGCTGTCTCACAGGGGCACGGTGACACCGTGGTTAGCACTGCTGTCTCACAGGGACACGGAGGCACACTGGTTAGCACTGCTGTCTCACAGGCAAACGGTGACACAGTGGTTAGCTCTGCTGTCTCACAGGGACATGGTGACACAGTGGTTAGCTCTGCTGTCTCACAGGTACACGGTGACACAGTGGTTAGCTCTGCTGTCTCACAGGGACACGATGACACAGTGGTTAGCACTGCTGTCTCACAGGGACATGGTGACACAGTGGTTAGCACTGCTGTCTCACAGGGACACGGTGACACAGTGGTTAGCACTGCTGTCTCACAGGGACACCGTGACACAGTGGTTAGCACTGCTGTCTCACAGTATCACGGTGACACTGTGGTTCGAACTGCTGTCTCGCAGGGACACGGTGGCACAGTGGTTAGCACTGCTGTCTCACAGGGACACGGTGACACAGTGGTTAGCACTGCTGTCTCACACTGACACGGTGACACAGTGGTTAGCTCTGCTGTCTCACAGGCAAACGGTGACACAGTGGTTAGCTCTGCTGTCTCACAGGGACATGGTGACACAGTGGTTAGCTCTGCTGTCTCACAGGTACACGGTGACACAGTGGTTAGCTCTGCTGTCTCACAGGCAAACGGTCACACAGTGGTTAGCACTGCTGTCTCACAGGGACATGGTGACACAGTGGTTAGCACTGCTGCCTCACAGGGACATGGTGATACAGTGGTTACTACTGCTGTCTCACAGGGACACGGTGACACAGTGGTTAGCACTGCTGCCTCACAGGGACACGGTGATACAGTGGTTACTACTGCTGTCTCACAGGGACACGGTGACACAGTGGTTAGCACTGCTGTCTCACAGGGACACGGTTACACAGTGGTTACTACTGCTGTCTCACAGGGACACGGTGACACAGTGGTTAGCACTGCTGTCTCACAGGGACACGGTGACACAGTGGTTCGCACTGCTGCCTCACAGGGACACGGTGATACAGTGGTTACTACTGCTGTCTCACAGGGACACGGTGACACAGTGGTTAGCACTGCTGTCTCACAGGGACACGGTGACACAGTGGTTAGCACTGATGTCTCCCAGGTACACGGTCACACAGTGGTTAGCACTGCTGTCTCACAGGGACACGGTGACACAGTGGTTAGTACTGCTGTCTCACAGGAACACGGTGATACAGTGGGAAGCACTGCTGTCTCACAGTATCACGGTGACACAGTGGTTAGCACTGCTGTCTCACAGGGACACGGTGACACAGTGGTTAGCACTTCTGTCTCACAGGGACACTGTTACACCGTGGTTAGCACTGCTGTCTCACAGGGACACGGTGACACACTGGTTCGCACTGCTGTCTCACAGGGACACGGTGATACAGTGGTTAGCACTGCTGTCTCACAGTATCACGGTGACACAGTGGTTAGCACTGCTGTCTCACAGGGACACGGTGACACAGTGGTTAGTACTGCTGTCTCACAGGGACACGGTGACACAGTGGTTAGCACTGCTGTCTCACAGGGACACGGAGATAAAGTGGTTAGCACTGCTGTCTCACAGTATCACGGTGACACAGTGGTTAGCACTGCTGTCTCACAGGGACACGGTGACACAGTGGTTAGCACTGCTGTCTCACAGGGACACGGTGACACAGTGGTTAGCACTGCTGTCTCACAGGGACATGGTGACACAGTGGTTAGCACTGCTGTCTCACAGGGACACGGTGACACAGTGGTTAGCACTGATGTCTCCCAGGTACACGGTCACACAGTGGTTAGCACTGCTGTCTCACAGGGACACGGTGACACAGTGGTTAGTACTGCTGTCTCACAGGAACACGGTGATACAGTGGGAAGCACTGCTGTCTCACAGTATCACGGTGACACAGTGGTTAGCACTGCTGTCTCACAGGGACACGGTGACACAGTGGTTAGCACTTCTGTCTCACAGGGACACTGTTACACCGTGGTTAGCACTGCTGTCTCACAGGGACACGGTGACACACTGGTTCGCACTGCTGTCTCACAGGGACACGGTGATACAGTGGTTAGCACTGCTGTCTCACAGTATCACGGTGACACAGTGGTTAGCACTGCTGTCTCACAGGGACACGGTGACACAGTGGTTAGTACTGCTGTCTCACAGGGACACGGTGACACAGTGGTTAGCACTGCTGTCTCACAGGGACACGGAGATAAAGTGGTTAGCACTGCTGTCTCACAGTATCACGGTGACACAGTGGTTAGCACTGCTGTCTCACAGGGACACGGTGACACAGTGGTTAGCACTGCTGTCTCACAGGGACACGGTGACACAGTGGTTAGCACTGCTGTCTCACAGGGACATGGTGACACAGTGGTTAGTACTGCTGTCTCACAGGGACACGGTGACACAGTGGTTAGCACTGCTGTCTCACAGGGACACGGTGATCCAGTGGTTCGCACTGCTGTCTCACAGTATCACGGTGACACAGTGGTTAGCACTGCTGTCTCACAGGGACACGGTGATACAGTGGTTAGCACTGCTGTCTCACAGTATCACGGTGACACAGTGGTTAGCACTGCTGTCTCACAGGGACACGGTGACACAGTGGTTAGCACTGCTGTCTCAGAGGGACACGGTGACACAGTGGTTAGCACTTCTGTCTCACAGGGACACGGTGACACAGTGGTTAGCACTTCTGTCTCACAGGGACACGGTGACACAGTGGTTAGTACTGCTGTCTCACAGGGACACGGTGACACAGTGGTTAGCACTGCTGTCTCACAGGGACACGGTGACACAGTGGTTAGCACTGCTGTCTCACTGGGACACGGTGACAGATTGGTTAGCACTGCTGTCTCACAGGGACACGGTGACACAGTGGTTAGTACTGCTGTCTCACAGGGACACGGTGACACAGTAGTTAGCACTGCTGTCTCACAGGGACACGGTGACACAGTGGTTAGCACTGCTGTCTCACAGGGACACGGTGACACAGTGGTTAGCACTGCTGTCTCACAGGGACATGGTGACACAGTGGTTAGCACTGCTGTCTCACAGGGACACAGTAACACAGTGGTTAGCACTGCTGTCTCACAGGGACACGGTGGCACAGTGGTTAGTCCTGCTGTCTCAAAGGGACACGGTGACACGGTGGTTTGCACTGCTGTCTCACAGTATCACGGTGACACAGTGGTTAGCACTGCTGTCTCACAGGGACACGGTGACACAGTGGCACGCTAAATTGACACTAGTTTGAAGGGAATGAGCAGGGTAAATGTGTGGGATTATGGAAATATGGCCTGGGTGGGATTATGGTCGGTTCACACTCGATGGGCTGAATGGCATCCTTCTGCACTGTAGGGATTCTCTGATACATGGACGAACAGAATTTTAGTCTTCATCTCAAGGAATATCAAGGAGTGAAGGCTCTGCTCCAGTTGTGAGTCAGAGAACATCTAGAACATTCCGTTCTGATGTATCGGCTATGGAGAGACAGCTCAAATTGACCAGAATGATGCCAGGGCTGAAGGGGTTAAATCATGAGGACAGTTTATGGAAATGAGTTGTACAGTCCTCAAAATGTAAAAAATAAGAATTTATTATAATTGAGGTTTGAACAAAGTAGAGAGAGAGAAACTATTTCCTTTGTGACAGTCGCTATAATCTTATTCAATCTTGGCCATTTAACACTGACACTAAGAAGCATTTCTTCACAAACCGGAAAGTGGAAATCTAGACAATCCCTCCCTAAAACATTGGGAAGAACTAAACATTTCAAAGCTGAGGTTTTTGTTCGGGAAGGGGATGAAGGCATCTGGAACCAACGTGGATGAATAAGAAGCTCATTAGCCATAATGTAATTGAATGGTGGAACAGGATGGAGGGGCTGAATGGCCTCCTCCTCTTCCTCTATTCTCATCATAGAGTAATCAACCAAACCTGCCACCATTCCAGAGCTCTGATTGGCTCTGGGTATCACACACTCCACCCCCTCTCCCTCATTGGCTGTCAGATGAATCCAGGGACCAATCAGCCTTGGGCTGTCATTCCCTGGTTTGGGGCAGGATGTATAAATTCAGGAGCTTGTGTTAGGAGGAGACATGTTTAGAACTTTCTAGGTGATAGATTGTGATAATGGCCTCCCAAATGTGTCAGAACTATCACAAGGACTGTGAGGATGCTGTGAATAAGCTGATCAACCTGGAGCTCTATTCCTCCTATGTTTACCTCTCCATGGTGAGACTTTTGTGATATTGGGGTTCAAATTTGAAATAATGGTCTGGTTGTGCTCTGAGCAGGTTCAATATCTGTACCAATGAATTTGGTTTTAAATGATAGTTGTTGTTGATAAATGTTACTGAGGGACAGGATCTTGTTAGCAGACTGCTCCCTGTCTGTAATAAATTGACCTGATTCTGGAGAGTTTCTATCTGAAACAGGCTCTGTGAAACTTCTGATAGAGGATTAATATAATGTCACAAAGCCAATGATCCCTCCTTTATTGGGGACTAGAGGCATCATGAGATGCATGAACCTGGTCAAATTATCCAACTTGGATGGAAGTAATTAAATTTAATTGAATCACTTTGTACTCAATTGAGTGTTTTCTTCCTCTACCATTCTGAATGGGTAAAAGCTGTTGTCCTGAACTTTCTTTCCCCAAGATGAAATCACTTCAATGCACTGAATAGTAGAAATTTATTTTCCACTGTAGAATACAGAACAGTACAGCCCTTTGGCAGTCAGTGTTGTGCTGAGCTATGTCTAAAACCAAGGTCAAACTATCCCACTCCCTTAAGCATTGGCAGTTTTTAAATATCTCTGGAGGGAGAAGGTGAAGAATGTCATGTATTTAAACATGGGCTGAATGTAGTAAAACATCAGCCCCTTGTCCATTGAAAGGCCTGGATAGAGGGAACCTGCAGGAAGATGTTTCCATTAGTTGAAGAGATTAGGATCTGAGGGCACAGCCTCAGTAAAGGGACAATCATTTAGAACCAAGACAAGGAGGAATTTCATCTGTCAAAGGATGCTGAATCTGGATTTCACTGCTACAACAGGCTGTGGACACCAGGTCATCTGAATGTATTTAAGACAAGGGTTCTTGATTCCTTAGGGGGAAAGGTGGGAGAATGGGTTTGAGACATGATCAGTTGTGATTGGCTCCCAACATTCAATGGGCTGAATGGCCTAATTCTGCTCCTAGATCTTGTGATCTTTTTGAGTAAAGGAATAGCTTGTGGTGAGTGATTGTTCTGACTTCCAAGTGTCCCCTGGATAATCTCCACTCTGACTCTACCCACAGTTCTGTTACTTTGACCGGGATGATGTTGCCCTGAGTCACTTTGCTGAGTTCTTCAAGGAGCACTTCCATGAGGAATGGGAACACACTGAGAAACTGATGGAATTCCAGAATAAACGTGGAGGCAGAGTCATCCTGGAGGATGTCAAGGTTGGATTCTGTCACCTTCACACCATCTTTCTTTTCTCATTGTTTGGCTTATTCTCCCACAGCATTCCTGGGTTCCTACTGTCTGCTGTAATTAAAACTGCCTAGCGTTGACCTGAGAACAGGTCCATGATGATGAGTTGGTGTGGATTTGACCTTCAGATCACCCTGAGCAAGTGGATAAAGTATCAATAAATGTGGAGCTCAGGAAGTGGTTTCTGGGCTGTAAGAGTTTAAATGCTGCAGAGAAAGTGCTTTCTATCAATTAAATTAGAGGATGGGCTTTGATTCTTCTCTCCTTCAGTTGATCAACTGATGTAATGGTTGTCAAGGTAACATCCCATGACATTAACGATCTATTCTGTCCCCTTTCCAGAAGGCAGAGCAGGATGAGTGGGGCAATGGTCTGGAGGTGATGCAGAGAGCTCTGCAGATGGAGCAGAATGTGAACCAGAGTCTGCTGGATCTGCACAAACTCTCCTCTGGGAACACGGACCCTCATGTAAGTTGGATGTTGATATTGGGATCTGTCCTTAGGGTTTCCCATCGGCAGACTGTAGATGGGCTTTTGCTTTAAATAGGAACATCGTAGACCTGGATTACTGAACTGTGTCCATGACATCTGGATCTTGAGACCTCTGTTCCTGAGGCACTTGTTCTCTCCCAGTTTAATGGAATTGATTTGTGCTCTCTGTGCACTGAGCCAGAATTACCCCCCCTTCTGTGCCTGTTGGGCACCGCAGGGGCTGAGGTGCCTTATAGACCCTGATTAATCACATTTTGATTTGATGTGTCTTGAGTTTCCTTTTGTACCTTTTGTTTCTGTTCAGGTCATTTTCCCCCCTCCTTTGGGGAGCTGCCCCCCTTTTCTTTGTCTGAACATAATTTAAGTTAGTTTACTTGGTTTGACCCGAAAGACCGACCCAGATACAGAACTTTGTCATCCTCCCCAGTGCCAAAGATTCTCATCCAGGAAAGATCATTGCCAATAACTTCACTAATTTCTGTCTTTCCTGTTTCCAGCTGTGTGACTTCCTGGAGACTCGCCACTTGGATGGACAAGTGAAGATGATCAAGAAGCTTGGAGATCACATCACTAACCTGAAGAGACTGGGAGCCCCTGAGAATGGTATGGGAGAGTACCTGTTTGACAGGCTCACCCTCAACTGACTGGGATTTGAATGGAAATTTCAGCTTTTCTGCATGAGGAAATAAAATTTTGTCTCTGTAATTCTGTAGCTGATTTCATTATTTTGAACTACTTGATTGCTTTAAATCCTGATCCAATTCCTGCCCAGGACAATTACACTGATTTTAAAATAACATGGATTTTTTTTTTGGTGATGAGCTGGGTCTGTGTGTTTTCCCCCATTGGTGATGAGCTGGGTCTGTGTGTTTTCCCCCATTGGTGATGAGCTGGGTCTGTGTGTTTTCCCCCATTGGTGATGAGCTGGGTCTGTGTGTTTTCCCCCCATTGGTGATGAGCTGGGTCTGTGTGTTTTCCCCCCCATTGGTGATAGAACAGGGTCTGTGTGATTTTCCCCCCCCATTGGTGATAGAACAGGGTCTGTGTGATTTTCCCCCCCCATTGGTGATAGAACAGGGTCTGTGTGATTTCCCCCCCCATTGGTGATAGAACAGGGTCTGTGTGATTTCCCCCCCATTGGTGATAGAACAGGGTCTGTGTGATTTCCCCCCCATTGGTCATAGAACATAGAACATAGAACATTACAGCGCAGAACAGGCCCTTCGGCCCACGATGTTGCGCCGACCAGTTACAAAAACAATGACCCACTAGCCTATACCAATCCCTTTTCGTCCATAAACCTATCCAGAGATCTCTTAAACGCCCCCAAACTAGACGCATTTACAACTGCAGCAGGCAGGGCATTCCAATCCCTCACCACCCACTGGGTAAAGAACCTACCCCTGACATCTGTCCTGTAGCTACCCCCCCTTAATTTAAAGCCATGCCCCCTCGTGCTAGCTTTCTCCATCCAAGGAAAAAGGCTATCACTATCCACCCTATCTAAACCTCTAATCATATATGTTTCAATAAGATCCCCTC
Organism: Carcharhinus amblyrhynchos; assembly: GCF_965287045.1. NCBI lineage: Eukaryota > Metazoa > Chordata > Chondrichthyes > Carcharhiniformes > Carcharhinidae > Carcharhinus > Carcharhinus amblyrhynchos. The sequence goes on along the minus strand of NC_137351.1, from coordinate 36,148,640 downwards.
TTAGCCGCCTTCTTTCCAACGAAAACAACCCTAAATCCCTCAGTCTCTCCTCATAGGACCTCCCCACCATACCAGGCAACATCCTAGTAAACCTCCTCTGCACCCTCTCCAACGCCTCCACATCCTTCTTGTAATGCGGGGACCAGAACTGCACACAGTACTCCAAGTGCGGCCGCACTAGAGTAGTGTACAGTTGCAACATTACACTGCGACTCCTAAATTCAATCCCCCTACCAATAAACGCCAAGACACCGTACGCCTTCTTAACAACCTTATCTACTTGATTCCCAACTTTCAGGGATCTATGTACACACACACCTAGATCCCTCTGTTCATCCACACTATTCAAAGTCCTCCCGTTAGCCCTATACTCGACACATCTGTTGCTCCTACCAAAGTGAATTACCTCACACTTCTCCGCATTAAATTCCATCCGCCACCTCTCGGCCCAGCTCTGCAACCTATCTAAGTCTCCCTGCAGACTATGACACCCTTCCTCACAATCTACCACACCTCCAACTTTGGTGTCATCAGCAAATTTACTAATCCACCCAACTATACCCTCATCCAGATCATTAATAAAAATTACAAACAACAGTGGCCCCAAAACAGATCCCTGAGGCACACCACTCGTAACTGTACTCCATGATGAATATTTACCATCAACCACCCTCTGTCTCCTATCTGATAGCCAATTCCTGATCCAACTTCCTAGATTACCCACAATCCCATACATCTGCATTTTCTGCAGAAGCCTACCATGGTGAACCTTATCGAACGCCTTACTAAAATCCATGTATACCACGTCAACTACCTTGCCCCCATCCACCTCTTTGGTCACCTTCTCAAAAAACTCAATGAGGTTAGTAAGGCACGACCTACCCGCTACAAAACCATGCTGACTATTTCTAATCAATTCATTACACTCCAAATAACTATAAATCCTATCCCTAATAATTTTTTCTAAAACCTTGCCCACAACAGAAGTAAGACTCACCGGTCTATAATTCCCGGCAAAGTCTCTGTTCCCCTTCTTAAACAATGGGACAACATTCGCTATCCTCCAATCCTCCGGGACTACACCAGAGACCAGTGACGACCTGAAGATCTGAGCCAGAGGCTCTGCAATCACCTCTCTAGCCTCCCAGAGAATCCTAGGGTAGATCCCATCCGGACCAGGGGACTTATCTATTTTCAGCCCCTCAAGAATTTCCAGCACATCCCCTTTATCAACCGTAATACCGTCTATTTTACACCCCTGCAACCCAATGTCCTCCTCAGCTATATGATGATCTGGGTCTGTGTGCTTCTCCCATTGGTGATGAGCTGGGCCTGTGTGATTCCCCGCATTGGTGATGAGCTGGGTCTGTGTGATTCTCCCATTGGTGATAAGCTGGGTCTGTGTGATTCCCCCCATTGGTGATGAGCTGGGTCTGTGTGATTTCCCCCATTGGTGATGAGCTGGGTCTGTGTGATTTCCCCCATTGGTGATGAGCTGGGTCTGTGTGATTTCCCCCATTGGTGATGAGCTGGGTCTGTGTGATTCCCCCCATTGGTGATGAGCTGGGTCTGTGTGATTCCCCCCATTGGTGATGAGCTGGGTCTGTGTGATTTCCCCCATTGGTGATGAGCTGGGTCTGTGTGATTTCCCCCATTGGTGATGAGCTGGGTCTGTGTGATTTCCCCCATTGGTGATGAGCTGGGTCTGTGTGATTCCCCCATTGGTGATGAGCTGGGTCTGTGTGATTCCCCCATTGGTGATGAGCTGGGTCTGTGTGATTCACGCATTGGTGATGAGCTGGGTCTGTGTGATTCCCCGCATTGGTGATGAGCTGGGTCTGTGTGATTCCCCCATTGGTGATGAGCTGGGTCTGTGTGATTCCCCGATTGGTGATGAGCTGGGTCTGTGTGATTCCCCGCATTGGTGATGAGCTGGGTCTGTGTGATTCCCCCCATTGGTGGTAACCTGGGTCTGTGTAATTCCCCACATTGGTGATGAGCTGGGTCTGTGTGATTCCCCCCATTGGAGACATAGAACATAGAACATAGAACACTACAGCACAAACAGGCCCTTCGGCCCACAAGTTGCGCCGACCACATCACCTACCAACCTACAGACCTATCTATAACCCTCAATCTCATTAAACCCCATATACTCATCCAGAAGTCTTTTAAAAGACCCCAGCGAGTTCGCCTCCACCGCCACTGACGGCAGCCGATTCCATTCACTCACCACCCTCTGAGTGAAAAACTTACCCCTAACATCACTTCTGAACCTCCCTCCCCGCACCTTAAATCTGTGTCCTCTCGTAGCGACCATTTCAAACCGGGGAAATAGCCTCTGAGAGTCCACCCTATCTATTCCTCTCAACATTTTGTAAACTTCTATCAGGTCGCCTCTCAACCTTCGTCTCTCCAGGGAAAAGAGTCCCAGCTCCCTCAACCTAACTTCATAAGGCATGCCTCCCAGTCCAGGCAACATCCTTGTAAATCTCCTCTGCACCCTTTCAATAGCTTCTACATCTTTCCTATAGTGAGGCGACCAGAACTGCGCACAATACTCCAAATGAGGCCTGACAAGGGTCTTATAAAGTTCCAGCATGGGTGCTGGGTCTGTGTGATTTCCCCCCATTGGTGATGAGCTGGGTCTGTGTGATTTCCCCCATTGGTGATGAGCTGGGTCTGTGTGATTTCCCCCATTGGTGATGAGCTGGGTCTGTGTGATTTCCCCCATTGGTGATGAGCTGGGTCTGTGTGATTTCCCCCATTGGTGATGAGCTGGGTCTGTGTGATTTCCCCCATTGGTGATGAGCTGGGTCTGTGTGATTTCCCCCATTGGTGATGAGCTGGGTCTGTGTGATTTCCCCCATTGGTGATGGCTTTAAATTAAGGGGGGGTAGCTACTGGACGGATGTCAGGGGTAGGTTCTTTACCCAGCGGGTGGTGAGGGATTGGAATGCCCTGCCTGCTGCAGTTGTAAATGTGTCTAGTTTGGGGGCGTTTAAGAGATCTCTGGATAGGTTTATGGACGAAAAGGGATTGGTATAGGCTAGTGGGTCATTGTTTTTGTAACTGGTCGGCGCAACCTCGTGGGCCGAAGGGCCTGTTCTGCGCTGTAATGTTCTATGAGCTGGGTCTGTGTGATTCCCCCATTTGTGATGAGCTGGGTCTGTGTGATTCCCCCATTTGTGATGAGCCGGGTCTTTGTGATTCCCCCATTTGTGATGAGACAGGTCTTTGTGATTCCCCCATTTGTGATGAGACAGGTCTTTGTGATTCCCCCATTGGCGATGAGCTGGGTCTGTGTGATTCATGCATTGGCGATGAGCTGGGTCTTTGTGACTCCCCCATTTGTGATGAGCTGGGTCTGTGTGATTCACGCATTGGAGATGAGCTGGGTCTGTGTGATTCCGTCCCATTGGAGATGAGCTGGGTCTGTGTGATTCCGTCCCATTGGAGATGAGCTGGGTCTGTGTGATTCCGTCCCATTGGAGATGAGCTGGGTCTGTGTGATTCCGTCCCATTGGAGATGAGCTGGGTCTGTGTGATTCCGTCCCATTGGAGATGAGCTGGGTCTGTGTGATTCCGTCCCATTGGAGATGAGCTGGGTCTGTGTGATTCCGTCCCATTGGAGATGAGCTGGGTCTGTGTGATTCCGTCCCATTGGAGATGAGCTGGGTCTGTGTGATTCCGTCCCATTGGAGATGAGCTGGGTCTGTGTGATTCCGTCCCATTGGAGATGAGCTGGGTCTGTGTGATGCCCCCATATGGTGATGAGCTGGGTCTGTGTGATTCACGCATTGGTGATGAGCTGGGTCTGTGTGATTCACGCATTGGTGATGAGCTGGGTCTGTGTGATTCCCCCGACTCGTGATAAGCTGGGTCTGTCTGACGCACCCCATTCGCGATGAGCTGGTTCTATGTGATTTCCCCCCATTGTTTATGAACTGGGTCTTGATTCCCCGATTGGTGATGTGCTGGGTCTGTGAGATTCCCCTCATTGGTGATGAGCTGGGTCAGTGTGATTCCCCTCATTGGTGATGAGCTGGTGATGAGCTGGGTCAGTGTGATTCCCCCATTGGTGATGAGCTGGGTCAGTGTGATTCCCCCATTGGTGATGAGCTGGGTCAGTGTGATTCCCCCATTGGTGATGAGCTGGGTCTGTGTGATTCCCCTCATTGGTGATGAGCTGGTGATGAGCTGGGTCAGTGTGATTCCCCCATTGGTGATGAGCTGGGTCAGTGTGATTCCCCCATTGGTGATGAGCTGGGTCAGTGTGATTCCCCCATTGGTGATGAGCTGGGTCTGTGTGATTCCCCCATTGGTGATGAGCTGGGTCTGTGTGATTCACGCATTGGTGATGAGCTGGGTCTGTGTGATTCACACATTGGTGATGAGCTGGGTCTGTGTGATTCCCCCCCATTGGTGATGAGCTGGGTCTGTGTGATTCACACATTGGTGATGAGCTGGGTCTGTGTGATTCCCCCCCATTGGTGATGAGCTTGGCCTGTGTGATTCCCCCCATTGGTGGTGAGCTGGGTCTGTCTGATTCCCCCATTGGTGATGAGCTGGGTCTGGGGAATTCCCCCATTGGTGATGAGCTGGGTCTGTGTGATTCCCCCATTGGTGATGAGCTGGGTCTGGGGAATTCCCCCATTGGTGATGAGCTGGGTCTGTGTGATTCCCCCATTGGTGATGAGCTGGGTCTGTGTGATTCCCCATTGGTGATGAGCTGGGTCTGTGTGATTCCCCATTGGTGATGAGCTGGGTCTGTGTGATTCCCCCATTGGTGATGAGCTGGGTCTGTGTGATTCCCCCATTAGCGATGAGCTGGGTCTGTGTGATTCCCCCATTGGTGATGAGCTGGGTCTGGGGAATTCCCCCATTGGTGATGAGCTGGGTCTGTGTGATTTCCCCCATTGGTGATGAGCTGGGTCTGTGTGATGCCCCCATATGGTGATGAGCTTGGGCTGTGTGACTCCCCCATTGGTGATGAGCTGGGTCTGTGTGATTCTCCCATTGGTGGTGAGTTGGGTCTGTGTCATTCCCCCCATTCTTGATGAGCTGGGTCGTCTTGATTCCCCCATTGGTGATGAGCTGGGTCTGTGTGATTCCCCCCCATTGTTGATGCGCTGGGTCTTGATTCCCCCCATTTGTGATGAGCTGGGTCTGTGTGATTCCCCCCGTTGGTGATGAGCTGCGTCTGTGTGATTCCCCCCCCATTGGTGATGAGCTGGGTCTGTGTGATTCACCCCATTGTTGATGAGCTGGGTCAGTGTGATTCCCCCATTGTTGATGAGCTGGGTCTGTGTGATTCACGCATTGGTGATGAGCTGGGTCTGTGTGATTCACACATTGGTGATGAGCTGGGTCTGTGTGATTCACACATTGGTGATGAGCTGGGTCTGTGTGATTCACACATTGGTGATGAGCTGGGTCTGTGTGATTCACACATTGGTGATGAGCTGGGTCTGTGTGATTCACACATTGGTGATGAGCTGGGTCTGTGTGATTCACACATTGGTGATGAGCTGGGTCTGTGTGATTCACACATTGGTGATGAGCTGGGTCTGTGTGATTCACACATTGGTGATGAGCTGGGTCTGTGAGATTCACACATTGGTGATGAGCTGGGTCTGTGTGATTCCCCCCATTGGCGATGAGCTGGGTCTGTGTGATTCCCCCCATTGGCGATGAGCTGGGTCTTTGTGATTTCCCCCCCATTGGTGATGAACTGGGTCTGTGTGATTCCGTCATTGGTGATGAGCTTGGCCTGTGTGATTCCCCACATTGGTGATGAGCTGGGTTTGTGTGATTCCCCCATTGGTGATCAGCTGGGCCTCTGATTCCCCCCTTTGGGGATGAGCTGGGTCTGTCTGATTCCCCCATTGGTGATGAGCTGGGTCTGTGTGATTCCCCCATTGGTGATCAGCTGGGCCTCTGATTCCCCCCTTTGGTGATGAACTGGGTCTGTGTGATTCCGTCATTGGTGATGAGCTGGGTCTGTGTGATTCCGTCATTGGTGATGAGCTGGGTCTGTGTGATTCACACATTGGTGATGAGCTGGGTCTGTGTGATTCTCCCTTGCTGATGAGCTGGGTCTGTGTGATTTTCCCCCATTGGTGATGAGCTGGGCCTCTGTGATTCCCCCCATTGGTGATGAGCTGGGTCTGTGTGATTCCCCCCATTGGTGATGAGCTGTTTCTGTGTGATTCTCCCATTGGTGGTGAGTTGGGTCTGTGTCATTCCCCCCATTGTTGATGAGCTGGGTCGTCTTGATTCTCCCATTGGTGATGAGCTGGGTCTGTGAGATTCCCCCCATTGTTGATGAGCTGGGTCTTGATTCCTCCATTGGTGATGTGCTGGGTCATTGTGATTCCCCCATTGGTGATGTGCTGGGTCTGTGATTCCCCCCATTGTTGATGCGCTGGGTCTTGATTCCCCCATAGGTGATGAGCTGGGTCTGTGTGATTCCCCCATTGGTGTTGAGCAGGTTCTGAGTCATTCCCCCCATTGATGATGAGCTGGGTCTATGTGATTCACCCATTGGTGATGAGCTGGGTCTGTGTGATTCCCCCATTGGTGATGAGCTGGGTCTTTGTGATTCCCCCCCATTGGTGATGAGCTGGGTCTGTGGAATTCCCCCTTTGGCGATGAGCTGGGTCTGTGTGATTCCCCCATTGGTGATGAGCTGGGTCTGTGTGATTCCCCCATTGGTGATGAGCTGGGTCTGTGTGATTCCCCACATTGGTGCTGAGCTGGGCCTGTGTGATTCCCCCCATTGATGATGAGCTGGGTCTGTGTGATTCCCCCCATTGGTGATGAGCTGGGTCTGAGTGATTCCCCCCGTTGGTGATGAGCTGGGTCTGAGTGATTCCCCCCGTTGGTGATGAGCTGGGTCTGTGTGATTCCCCCATTGGTGATGAGCTGGGTCTGTGTGATTTCCCCATTGGTGATGAGCTGGGTCTGAGTGATTCCCCCCGTTGGTGATGAGCTGGGTCTGTGTGATTCCCCCATTGGTGATGAGCTGGGTCTGAGTGATTCCCCCCGTTGGTGATGAGCTGGGTCTGTGTGATTCCCCCATTGGTGATGAGCTGGGTCTGTGTGATTTCCCCATTGGTGATGAGCTGGGTCTGAGTGATTCCCCCCGTTGGTGATGAGCTGGGTCTGTGTGATTTCCCCATTGGTGATGAGCTGGGTCTGAGTGATTCCCCCCGTTGGTGATGAGCTGGGTCTGTGTGATTTCCCCATTGGTGATGAGCTGGGTCTGAGTGATTCCCCCCGTTGGTGATGAGCTGGGTCTGTGTGATTCCCCCATTGGTGATGAGCTGTGCCTTCTTGATTCCCCCATTGGTGATGAGCTGGGTCTGTGTGATTCCCCCATTGGTGATGAGCTGGGTCTGTGTGATTCCCCCATTGGTGATGAGCTGTGTCTGTGTGATTCCCCCATTGGTGATGAGCTGGGTCTGTGTGATTCCCCCCATTGGTGGTAAGCTGGGTCTGTGAGATTCACGCATTGATAATGAGCTGGGTCTGTGTGATTCACGCATTGGTGATGAGCTGGGTCTGTGTGATTCCCTCCATTGGTGATGAGCTGGGTCTGTGTGATTCCCCCCCATTGGTGATGAGCTGGGTGTGTGTGATTCCCCCCATTGGCCATGAGCTGGGTCTGTGTGATTCCCCCCATTGGTGATGTGCTGGGTCTGTGTGATTCCCCCCATTGGTGATGTGCTGGGTCTGTGTGATTCAACCATTGGTGATGAGCTGGGTAAGTCTGATTACCCAATTGGTGATGAGCTGGGTCTGTGTGATTCCCCCATTGGTGATCAGCTGGGTCTGTTTGATTACCCAATTGGTGATGAGCTGGGTCTGTGATTCCCCCATTGGTGATGAGCTGGGTCTGTGAGATTCCCCACATTGGTGGTGAGCTGGGTCTGTGTGATTCCCCTGTTGGTGATGAGCTGGGTCTGTGTGATTCCCCCATTGGTGATGAGCTGGGTCTGTGTGATTCCCCCCATTGGCGATGAGCTGGGTCTTTGTGATTCCCCATTGGTGATGAGCTGGGTCTGTGTGATTCCCCATTGGTGATGAGCTGGGTCTGTCTGATTTCCCCCATTGGCGATGAGCTGGGTCTGTGTGATTCCCCCATTGGCGATGAGCTGGGTCTGTGTTATTTCCCCCATTGGCGATGAGCTGGGTCTGTGTGATTTCCCCCCATTGGTGATGAGCTGGGTCTGTGTGATTCCCCCCATTGGCGATGAGCTGGGTCTGTGTGATTTCCCCCCATTGGCGATGAGCTGGGTCTTTGTGATTCCCCCCATTGGTGATGAGCTGGGTCTGTGTGATTCCCCATTGGTGATGAGCTGGGTCTGTGTGATTCCCACCATTGGTGATGAGCTGGGTCTGTGTGATTCGCCTGTTGGTGATGAGCTGGGTCTGTGTTTCACAAATTGGTGATGAGCTGGGTCTGTGTGATTCCCCCCATTGGTGATGAGCTGGGTCTGTGTGATTCCCCCTTTGGTGACGAGCTCGGTCTGTGTGATTCCCTCCATTGGTGATGAGCTGGGTCTGAGTGAATGCCGTTTGGCTGATATTCTGCCAATGTGTGTATCTCAATGAAATGAGAAAGTGGTAAAGTGCTTATTTCGATCAGTTGAGCAAATTGGAAGAATTCCACAATAGGTCCCAAAGTTTCTCTGAATACCATGGAGCAGGGAATGCCATTTGGCTGATATTCTGCCAATCGGTGTATCTCAATGAAATGAGAAATGGATAACGTCCTTATCTCGATGAGTTCAGCAAGTTGGAAGAAATCCACAATAGGTTCCAAACTTTCTCTGAATACCTTCGAGTAGTGAATGCCATTTGGCTGATATTCTGCCAATGTGTGTATCTCAATGAAATGAGAAAGTGGTAACGTGCTTATCTCGATGAGTTGAGCAAGTTGGTAGAAATCCACAATAGGTCCCAAACTTTCAGTGAATTCCTTCGGTTAGTCAATGCCATTTTGGCTGATATACTGCAAATGTGTGTATCTCAAGGAAATGAGAAAGTGGTAAAGTCCTTATCTCGATGAGTTCAGCAAGTTGTAGGAAATCTACAAAAGGTTCCAATGTTTCTCTGAATACGCTCGAACAGTGATTGCAATTTGGCTGATATTCTGCCAACGTATGTATCTCAATGAAAGGAGAAAGTGGTAACGTGCTTATCTCCATGAGTTGAACAAGTTGGAGGAAATCCACAAAATGTTCCAAACTTTCGCTGAATACTTTGTGGCACTGAATGCCACTTGGCTGATCTTCTACCAATGTGTGTATCTCAAAGAAATGAGAAAGTAGCAAAGTGCTTATCTCGATGAGTTCAGGAAAATGGAGGAAATCCACAATAGGTTCCAAACTTTCTCCGAATACCTTTGAGCAGTGAATGCCATTTGGCTGATTTTCTGCCAATGTGTGTATCTCAATAAAATGAGAAATTGGTAAAGTGCTTATCTCAATGAGTTCAGCAAGTTGGAAGTAATCCACCATACGTTGCAAAGTTTCTCTGAATACCTTCGAGCAGTAAATGCCATTTGGCTGATATTCTGCCAATGTGTGTATCTCAATGAAATGAGAAAGTGGAAACGTGGTAATCTTGATGAGTTTGGCAAGTTGGAAGAATTCCACAATAGGTCCCAAAGTTTCTCTGAATTCCTTGGAGTAGTGAATGCCATTTGGCTGATATTCTGCCAATGTGTGTATTTCAACGAAATGAGAAAGTGGTAAAGTGTTTATCTCGATGAGCTGAGCAAGTTGGAAGAAATCCAAAATCGTTTCCAAAGTTTCTCTGAATACCATCGAGCAGTGAATGCCGATTGTCTGATATTCTACCAATGTTTGTATCTCATTGAAATGCGAAAGTGGTAAAGTGCTTATCTCGATGAGTTCAGTAAGTTGGAAGAGATCCAAAATATGTTGCAAAGTTTCTCTGAATACAATCGAGCAGTGAATGCCATTTGGCTCATATTCTGCCAATGTGTGTATCTCAATGAAGTGAGGAGAGCTAAAGTGCTTATCTCGATGAGTTCAGCAAGTTGGAAGAAGACCACAATAGGTCCCAAAGTTTCTCTGAACTCCTTCGAGTAGTGAATGCCATTTGGCTGATATTCTGCCAATGTGTGTATCTCAATGAAATGAGAAAGTGGTAAAGTGCTTATCTCGATGAGTTCACCAAGTTGGAAGAAATCCGCAATCGGTTCCAATGTTTCTCTGAATACCGTCGAGCACTGAATGCCATTTGGCTCATATTCTGGCAATGAGTGTATCTCAAAGAAAAGAGAAAGTAGCAAAGTGCTTAGCTCGATGAGTTCAGCATAATGGAAGAAATCCACCATATGTTGCAAAGTTTCTCTGAAAACCTTCGAGCGGTGAATGCCATTTGGCTGATTTTCTGCCAATGTGCATATCTCACTGGAACGAGAAAGTGGTGAAGTACTTATCTCGATCAGCTGAGCAAATTGGACGAAATCCACAATATGTTGCAAACTTTCTCCGAATACCTTCGAGCGGTGAATGCCATTTGGCTGATTTTCTGCCAATGTGCGTATCTCAATAAAATGAGAAAGTGGTAAAGTGCTTATCTCGATGAGTTCAGCAAGTGTAAGAGAAATCTGTACTGAATATTATACCTGAGCTGGGTATGGAATTCGGAATCATAGATATTAGTGAAATGTTTTCTTAAAGTAGATTTAGATGGGTAATGGGATAAGTATGTAACCTAATGTAATCAAGCATAGCTGACCTAATGTAATCAAGTATAGTTGATGTGATCAAAACAGGAGACCCAATGAAGTAGTACAGCAGTTACTTATTAACGAATGCAAACAGTAGTCACTTGGGAGAACAATGAACACTGCCCAGTGGTTCAACTTAATATTTAATTGTAATAAAAAAGAGAGAATAAAGTGAGCATGTTTTTTTCACATTCGGCCTAAGTCAGCTAAACCACGATTACTGTATAAACAGAATAGTTTGGATAAGGGCAGAGACTGGAACTACCATGGTTTCAAGGACAAAGAGATGTATTAATGAGGGACCAATCTCAAGCAGGGTAGATAAAGGGCTAGCCCAGAAATAATGATGGCTAAAACAAGGAAATCTAAGGGTAAGATAAGAGTTCTGAGATATGGAGCTGTAATGTGCATAAAAAGACTGAGCAGAATGATTCATTGGAGTGTTCCGGACATCCCGGCTTTATTCTCTTGTGCTGGAAAATAAAGTCTACTGCTTGGAAGATTACAACTCAGACTCTCTGTTTCAATCGGGTTAAATAAGTTGTCGTCTTGGGGAACCACGACAAAATTGGCGCTGCGAGCAGGGTGTTGTGGGAAATCGCCCAGAAAATAGCATCTGGAAGGAGCAGCGGAGACGGTGGTCCGACTGGGGCTGGACATCCCAAAGCCGGCATTCTGACAGCAAGGTAAGCAGACTTATATTGCATGTAAATCCTTGTTGTCGGAAAAAGGGATCTCGAGGCCCGGCGCACCCGGCTCTCTGCTGGTCCTGGATCTCCCCAACCCAAAAGACATCCTGCATAGGTAAACTAAATTGTGTAAAACACTTTGAGAGACTGAGTCTGATCTGAAGGGTAGAGTTTTGCATGCAAAGCGCGCTGCGAATACTGTATTGTCTGTGAATGGGTAAAAAGTGAGACGGGAAAAGAACCGAACGCTAATTGATGCAACTAGGTTAAGTCAAGCGGTTTGGAGCGGGATTCCAGGTTACGACTTGCCCAAGGAGACTAAGTGTAGGAAGGCCTGCCAGTCCGAACCTACCCAGGACCTCGGGTAAGGGACGTCAACCGAGAGGGAGAGAGATCTGTGAGAGATTGCTCTCTAACCTAATACGGTAGTCAAAAAGCACAGGAGTGGAATCTAAGCCAAGTGAAGGGGATTAGCAGCTAGAATAGAGGAAGTAAAAGACCAATCTGAACAGACTGGTCTGAGGTAGCGGTGTGGAGGGTAGAAATAAAAGGGAGATTCGGAACACATTCAGGGTAATAACTAACAGCTTGGAAAAACTACACTGACGAAACCGCCTAGTGGCGAGATTGGTACACTCAGTTGAAAAGGAAGGCTAGTCAGGGGATTAAAAAGGACAACAACAAAAACGGAAGCAACACTGGATTGGAAAAAGATTACACATATAACTAATTTGGATGAGGTAAAAAATGAGTGGCCATATGTAAACTGGGAAGGAATAGCAGACAGGAATTGGATAGACAAAATAAAATTCGAAACTTTAGGGACATTGATAAAGGGATCTGACCGATACAGGGTATTCATACATATAGACGAGCAAGTGAAAGCCTACTACCCTCTAGCCCGGGAGAGGAAGATAGTGCCGGGGCAGGGGGCTACGGGGAAGTGGATATCGGGACCCCGGTTAGAATTACAGATACTGGCAGGGGAAACACAAAGGAAAAGTGAACAGGGGACTAAGCACGGAAAAACAATACAGCGGGTAATAATCACTGTGATACCTAACTCTGACAAATTAAGTGATAAGAATTGCGATACCAATCCGAAAAGACGAATAATGGCAAACAAAGTTAAAACACCAGTGGAGATGTTAGGGGATAAGTTCCCAGCCCTCAGGGGGGATATAGAACACATCTCTAAGAAGTGGGCCAAAAGAACAAGCAAGACAAATACACAGTGGCCGGAGGAAGGCACATGGTGCATAGAGAGGTGTGAGGATCAGAAGGGAATGATAAAGAACTATAAAATCAAGGATAGATCAAGCAAAAGAAGGGAGAGGCGAGAAAAAGAGTTAGAGATATTAGCGTTATTCGAAGAAGAGGGGAGAGAAGAGCCCGGGGGGGGGGGTAGGATGCTAATGCCAGTCCAGACTCAGGAGAAGAAGGAGCTGGAAGACCCAAACGTAGCCCCACCCCCATACCTGGAAGGGTCAAATCCCGTAGGACTGTACCCAGTTATATCAGGCACAATGAATTTTGAGGGAGAGTTTGACGTGAAGCAAATGACAAAGGAACAGTGGGCACAGAAGGAGGAAGAAAGGAGACAAGGTATTGAGGAAGAGACTAAGAGGATGGAAGAAAACCTGGATGGGTTAATTCAAAGGAGGAGGCAGTTAGAGGCAGAAGTAAACGTGGTAGATCTTTTTGAATGGGCAAAAAAGATAATAGAAGGAGAAAGAGACAGGAGGCACGAAAGAGAAGGGACTGGGGCCAGAAAAGAATGCGAGCAGAAAATGGGAGAGGATCTCCACGAATGTGAAAGTGAGATATCACAAGAAAAGATAGAAGGAAAGAGTCGGAGTGAAGAAAGAGGAAAAAGAGAAAGAAAGAAACACAGGAAAAATGCTGGGAAGTACAAAGAGGGGGTGACAGACGAAAGTTTGGGAGAGCATGGACATGGAAGCACCCAGAGAGAGAAAGAATAGAGGAAGGGATGGAAGGAGAGACAGAAGAAAGTAGTGAAGAGGAGGAGAGACAGTCAGTGTTAGGGGGACGAAGAAAATCAATGCGGAAAAGACACCAACCTGTAAAATATCCAGCAGTGGATCAAAGAGAGAAAGGGGTGTTCCCGGTGATTCTGAAGGGTGGCAGATTGCAGTATATCCCTTGGTCAGGTCAGGATTTGCCTAACTTGATTAACGAATTACCCAACATTTTGGATGGAGCCGGAAGGTGGATTGGACAGCTGGAGGCGGGAATGGTGGGAAAAAGGATGGCGCTGGGTGACATCAAAGCCCTCCTGACAAAGGTGCTGGGAATGGACCAAATGGCTGAGGTGATGAGACGTGCAGGCATCCCGACTGCAGCATATGACCCAGATGTGGATGGAACACTAATGGACCCGTATCGCCACGACATTTGGCAGGCGTTACGGGATATATACCCCAATCGAATGGATGTAAAAACTCTAAGGGGAGAGCCATTGGGAGAGGAGGAGAATGCAGCTATGTATGTGGAAAATCAGTTGAAAAGGTGGAGAAGGGACACGGAGAGAGACATTCTAACAGACCCACTAACCAACTCCATGTTTCGGGCTGCAATCCTAGAAGGCTTGCCAGCTTCAGCTAAGGCAAGGCTGGAGGAAGTGGTGGGCTTGGACTCAAAAAACTACCGAGAATTTGTGGATTATGTTGCCCATGCAGTAGAGAGACATCGCAGCGATGAAAAAAATGCAGATAAACAGCTGAAGGAGATACAACGTAAACTCCTTCAAGCACAACTGGAAGAGATCAAAAGTAAGGAAAAGCTAAAAGCAAAAGAAGATCTCGCACCCAAGAAAATAGCACCGATGGTGGTGGACCAAAAGCCAGAGGAAATACCTGCGCCGATGCTAGGGAGGAACGGAGATGGAGGCCAGCCCATCATAACCTACAACATTTCTGCCTTCCCGCTGTCCATGAACCCAGGAGGCTATGGCTTAAATTATCAAAACCCTTATGCTCCACAAAATCAGACTGACTGGAATAGAAATGGGAAAGGACAAGGAGGTGGTAGGCCACCCTATCAGAATCAGAGAGGACAGGGACAGGGTAATCATCAGACTCCGAGACAGGGACCATCGCCTGGCCCTTCAGGTGTGTGTTGGGGATGCGGAGAGGCAGGACACATAAAGAGGAATTGCCCACAGAACCCCCCTAGACAGGGAGAAAACCAGCAGCAAGCAGGCCAACAACTGATCCAAGGCATTCACGATTATTTTCACCGTTCAAGGTGTGTTCCGGCCATGAGCCAATGACGTTGAAGTAAGCAATTTGGGTGAATCCACATTAGCTTCCAATCTTTCTCTGATGGGGATTCAACATTTGTGGCCGCTGAACTGAAATGTGGCAAAATGCTTGCCTCGATGAGTTGAGCCACCTGTGGAACTCTCCATCACTTTGCAATGATTCTCTCAATGTCATTGAGAGATTTCCGCATAGTTATTGATATTTTGTGGGAAAGTCCTCATTTCACACAGTTCACGATATCCCCAGTGAGTTCCAAAGTTCCATGCCATTCAGCATTCTTTCTTCCAATCAAGCTGATCTTGCGGCCAAGTGCTTATCCCGTTGACTTAAGCATTTTGAGTAAGGCCACAAACGTTCCCAAAGCTTCATTCTGTGCCATTCAAGATGGTTTTACTAACAAATGTGATATTGAGGCCAATGCCTACCATGCTCCATTAATAATTTGAAGAAGGTCCACATTGGATTTCCAAACTTCTGCCGAAAAGAAATTGTGTCGTTTTTGCCAATTCCCTGATATCTCGCAAAGTGCTTATCCAGGTAGAGTAAGCATTTTCAGTAAAACCACTATCATTTCCAAATTTTCTCTCCCTGCCAATCAAGATTCTTTTTGCCACTCAAGCTGATATTGCGGCGAAATGCTTATCCTGTTGAAGTAAGCATTTTGAGTAAGGCCACATTCACTTCCAATGTTTCCCCGATAGTAATTGAAGACATTTGGCCTCTGAACTGGAATTTGACAAATTGCTTGTGACAATGAGTTCAGCAACTTGTGGAACCCTCAATCAGTTTGCAATGATTCCCTCAATGTCACCGAGACTTTTCTGGCAACTTATTGATATTTGGTGGTGAAGCCCTCATCTTCCTTTGTTAAGCATTTCAACTGTATCCCCACTCATTTCCAAAGTTTCTCTCCATGCCATTCAAGATTCTTTCTTCCAATCAAGTTGATCTTGCGGCCAAGTGCTAATCCCGTTGACTTAAGCATGTGACTAATTACAGGTTAGCTTCCAATGTTTCTCTCTGAGCAATTGAACATTCATTGCCGCTGAAGCGAGATGCCACCATAATGCTTGTCGGGATGAGTTTACCAAGTTGCGTATATCTCCGTTAGTTTCCAATTGTTGTCTAGAAGTCATGGGGAGTTTTCTGCCAAGTTATTGATATGATGGCGGAAGCCTCATCTCCATTTGTGGTGCACTTTCATGAAACCCTCAATGGCTTCCAATTTTCACTCTGTACCATTGGAGATGTTTTCGCCCTCAAAAGTGATGCTGATGCCAACTGCCTACCATACTCAGTTAAGCATTTTAAGAAGATCCACATTAAACTCCCAAATTTCTGCCAAAAGATATTGAGTCACTTTCATCAAAAAGCTGATGTTGCAGCAAAGGGCTTATCCCGGTGAGTAAAGCATTTTGAGAAAACCCACAATCGTTTCCAAAGTTTCACTCCATGCCATTCACGATTCTTTTCACTGTTCAAGGTGAGTTCCGGCCATGAGCCAATGCCGTTGAAGTAATCATTTTCTGTGAATCCATCTTTCTCTGATGGGAATTCAACATTTGTGGCCGCTGAACTGAAATGTGGCAAATTGCTTGCCTCGATGAGTTCAATCACTTGTGGAACTCGCCATCACTTTGCAATGATTCTTTCAATGTCATTGAGAGTTTTCTGCATAGTTATTGATATTTTGTGGCTGTGCCCTCATTTCACATAGTTCAGCTTTTCAACGATATCCCCAATGAGTTCCAAAGTTTCTCAACATGCCATTCAACATTCTTTCTTCCAATCAAGGTGATCTTGCGGCCAAGTGCTTATCCCGTTGGCTTAAGCATTTTGAGTTAATCCACGTTAGCTTCCAATGTTTCTCTCTGAGCAATTGAACATTCTTTGCCACTGAAGTGAGATGTCACCATAATGCTTATCAGGATGAGTTCACGTACATCTCCATGAGTTTCCAAATATTGTCTCAAAGTCATGGTGGGTCTTCTGCCAAGTTATTGATATGATGGCGAAATCCTCATCTCGAGTTGTGACGAACCGTCATGAAATCCACAATGGTTTCCAAAGTTTCACTCTGCGCCATTCGAGATGTTTTCGCCAACAAAGGTGATAGTGATGCCAAGTGCCTACCTTGTTCAATTACACTTTTTAAGAAGATCCACATGGGATTCCCAAATTTCCGCCGAAAGATTGAGTCTTTTTCGCCAAAAAGCTGATATTGCAGCAAAGTGATTATCCCGGTGAGTGAAGCATTTTGAGAAAATCCACAATCGTTTCCAACGTTTCACTCCACGCCATTCACGATACTTTTCACCGTTCAAGGTGAGTTCCGGCCAAGAGCGAATGACGTTCAAGTAAGCATTTTGGGTGAATCCATATTTGCTTCCAATCTTTCTCTGATAGGAATTCAACATTTGTGGCCGCTGAACTGAAATGCGGCAAATTGGGTGCCTCGATGAGTTGAGCCACTTGTGGAACTCTCCATCACTTTGCAATGATTCTCTCAATGTCATTGAGAGATTTCCGCATAGTTATTGATATTTTGTGGGAAAGTCCTCATTTCACACAGTTCACGATATCCCCAGTGAGTTCCAAATTTCCATGCCATTCAGCATTCTTTCTTCCAATCAAGGTGATCTTGTGGCCAAGTGCTTATCCCGTTGACTTAAGCATTTTGAGAAAGGCCACAAACGTTCCCAAAGCTTCATTCCGTGCCATTCAAGATGGTTTTGCTAACAAATGTGATATTGAGGCCAATGCCTACCATGCCCCATTAATAATTTGAAGAAGGTCCACATTGGATTTCCAAACTTCTGCTGAAAAGAAATTGTGTCGTTTTTGCCAATTCCCTGATATCTCGGCAAAGTGTTTATCCCGGTGGGGCAAGCATTTTCAGTAAAACCACTATCGTTTCCAAAGGTTCTCTCCCTGGCAATCAAGATTCTTTTTGCCACTCAAGCTAATATTGCGGCGAGATGCCTATCCCGTTGAATTAAGCATTTTGTGTAAGTCCACATTCACTTCCAATGTTTCCCCGATAGTAATTGAAGACTTGTAGCCTCTGAACTGAAATGTGACAAATTGCTTGTGTCGATGAGTTCAGCAACTGGTGGAATCCTCAATCAGTTTGCAATGATTCCCTCAATGTCACCAAGACTTTTCTGGCAACTTATTGATATCTGGTGGCGAAGCCCTCATCTCATTTTGTTAAGCATTTCAACTGTATCCCCACTCATTTCCAAAGTTTCTCTCCATGCCATTCAACATTCTTCCTTCCAATCATGGTGATCTTGCGTCCAAGTGCTTATCCCGTTGGCTTAAGCATTGTGAGTTAATCCAGGTTTGCTTCCAATGTTACTGTCAGAGCAACTGAATAATCATTGCCGCTGAAGCGAGATGCCGCCATAATGCTTATCAGGATGAGTTCACCAAGTTGCGTACATCTCCACTAGTTTCCAATTGTTGTCTCAAAGTCATGGGGAGTTTTCTGCCAAGTTATTGATATGATGGCGGAAGCCTCATCTCCATTTGTGGTGCACTTTTCATGAAACCCTCAATGGCTTCCAATTTTCACTCTGTACCATTGGAGATGTTTTCGCCCTCAAAAGTGATACTGATGCCAACTGCCTACCATACTCAGTTAAGCATTTTAAGAAGATCCATTTCACAGTTGTTAGCAAAACGATCTTGAATGGCACGGAATGAAGCTTTGGGAACGTTTGTGGCCTTACTCAAAATGCTTAAGTCAACGGGATAAGCACTTGGCCGCAAGATCACCTTGACTGGAAGAAAGAATGTTGAATGGCATGGAACTTTGGAACTCACTGGGGATATCGTGAACTGTGTGAAATGAGGACTTTCCCACAAAATATCAATAACTATGCGGAAATCTCTCAATGACATTGACAGAATCATTGCAAAGTGATGGAGAGTTCCACATGTGGTCAACTCATCGAGGCTAGCATTTTGCCGCATTTCAGTTCAGCGGCCACAAATGTTGAATTCCTATCAGAGAAAGATCGGAAGCTGATGTGGATTCACACAAATTGCTCACTTGAACATCATTGGCTCATGGCCAGAACTCACCTTGAACGGTGAAAAGAATCGTGAATGGCATGGAGTGAAACTTTGGAAACGATTGTGGATTTTCTCAAAATGCTTCACTCACCGGGATAAACACTTGGCTGCAATATCAGCTTTTTGGCGAAAAAGACTCAATCTTTCGACGGAAAATGGGAATCCCATGTGGATCTTCTTAAAATGTGTAATTGAACAAGGTAGGCACTTGGCATCACTATCACCTTTGTTGGCGAAAACATCTCGAATGGCGCAGAGTGAAACTTTGGAAACCATTGTAGATTTCATGACGGTTCGTCACAACTCGAGATGAGGATTTCGCCATCATATCAATAACTTGGCAGAAGACCCACCATGACTTTGAGTCAATATTTGGAAACTAATGGAGATGTACGTGAACTCATCCTGATAAGCATTATGGTGACATCTCACTTCAGCGGCAAAGAATGTGCAATTGCTCAGAGAGAAACATTGGAAGCTAACGTGGATTAACTCAAAATGCTTAAGCCAACGGGATAAGCACTTGGCAGCAAGATCACCTTGATTGGAAGAAAGAATGTTGAATGGCATGTTGAGAAACTTTGGAACTCATTGGGGATATCGTTGAAAAGCTGAACTATGTGAAACGAGGGCACCGCCACAAAATATCACTAACTATGCAGAAAACTCTCAATGATATTGAAAGAATCATTGCAAAGTGATGGCGAGTTCCACAAGTGGTTGAACTCATCGAGGCAAGCAATTTGCCACATTTCAGTTCAGCGGCCACAAATGTTGAATTCCCATCAGAGAAAGATTGGAAGCTAATGTGGATTCACACAAAATTCAACGGCATTGGCTCATGGCCGGAACTCACCTTGAACGGTGAAAAGAATCGTGAATGGCATGGAATGAAACTTTGGAAACGATTGTGGATTTTCTCAATGCTTTACTCACCGGGATAAGCACTTTGCTGCAATATCAGCTTTTTGATGAAAGTGACTCAATATCTTTTGGCAGAAATTTGGGAGTTCAATGTGGATCTTCTTAAAATGCTTAACTGAGTATGGTAAGCAGTTGGCATCAGTATCACTTTTGTGGGCGAAAACATCTCCAATGGTACAGAGTGCATCTTGGAAGCCATTTTGAGGGTTTCATGAAAGTGCACCACAAATGGAGATGAGGCTTCCGCCATCATATCAATAACTTGGCAGAAAACTCCCCATGACTTTTAGACAAAAATTGGAAACTAACGGAGATATACGCAACTTGGTGAACTCATCCTGACAAGCATTATGGCGGCATCTCGCTTCAGCGGCAATGAATGTTCAATTGCTCAGAGAGAAACATTGGAAGCTAACCTGGATTTAGTCAACATGCTTAAGTCAACGGGATTAGCACTTGGCCGCAAGATCAACTTGATTGAAAGAAAGAATCTTGAATGGCATGGAGAGAAACTTTGGAAATGAGTGGGGATACAGTTGAAATGCTTAACAAAATGAGATGAGGGCTTCGCCACCAGAGATCAATAAGTTGCCAGAAAAGTCTCGGTGACATTGAGGGAATCATTGCAAACTGATTGAGGATTCCACAAGTTGCTGAACTCATCGACACAAGCAATTTGTTACATTTCAGTTCAGAGGCTACAAGTCTTCAATTACTATCGGGGAAACATTGGAAGTGAATGTGGACTTACACAAAATGCTTACTTCAACGGGATAGGCATCTCGCCGCAATATCAGCTTGAGTGGCAAAAAGAATCTTGATTGGCATGGAGAGAACCTTTGGAAACGATAGTGGTTTTACTGAAAATGCTTACCCCACCGGGATAAACACTTTGCCGAGATATCAGGGAATTGGCAAAAACGACACAATTTCTTTTCGGCAGAAGTTTGGAAATCCAATGAGGACCTTCTTCAAATTATTAATGGAGCATGGTAGGCATTGGCCTCAATATCACATTTGTTAGCAAAACCATCTTGAATGGCACAGAATGAAGCTTTGGGAACGTTTGTGGCCTTACTCAAAATGCTTAAGTCAACGGGATAAGCACTTGGCCGCAAGATCACCTTGATTGGAAGAAAGAATGCTGAATGGCATGGAACTTTGGTACTCTCTAGGGATATCGTGAACTGTGTGAAATGAGGACTTTCCCACAAAATATCAATAACTATGCGGAAATCTCTCAATGGCATTGAGACAATCATTGCAAACTGATGGAGAGTTCCACAAGTGGCTCAACTCATCGAGGCACCCAATTTGCCGCATATCAGTTCAGCGGCCACAAATGTTGAATTCTTATCAGAGAAAGATCGGAAGCTAATGTGGATTCACACAAAATGCTTACTTCAACGGCGTTGGCTCATGGCCGAACTCACCTTGAACGGTGAAAAGAATCGTGAATGGCATGGAGTGAAACTTTGGAAATGATTGTGGATTTTCTCAAAATGCTTCACTCACTGGGATAAGCACTTTGCTGCAATATCAGCTTTTTGGCGAAACAGACTCAATCTTTCGGTGGAAATTTGGGAGTTCAATGTAAGCCGTTGGCATCAGTATCATTTTTGTTGGCGAAAACATCTCAAATGGTGGAACTTGGAAGCCATTGAGGGTTTCACGATAGTGCATCACAAATGGAGATGAGGCTTCCGCCATAATATCAATAACTTGGCAGAAAGCTCCCCACGACTTTGAGACAACGATTGGAAACTAGCGGAGATATGCGCAACTTGGTGAACTCATCCTGATAAACATTATGGCGGCACCTCACTTCAGCAGCAATGAATGTTCAATTGCTCAGAGAAGAAACATTGGAAGCTAACCTGGATTTAGTCAACATGCTTAAGTCAATGGGATAAGCAAGATGAACTTGATTGGAAGAAGGAATGTTGAATGGCATGGAGAGAAACTTTGGGAATCAGTAGGGATACAGTTGAAATGCTTAACAAAATGAGATGAGGGCTTCGCCACCAAATATCAATAAGTTGCCAGAAAAGTCTCAGTGACATTGAGAGAATCATTGCAAACTGATTGAGGGTTCCACAAGTTGCTGAACTCATTGAGACAAGCAATTTGTCACATTCCAGTTCAGCGGCCACATGTCTTCAATTACTATCGGGGAAACATTGGAAGTGAATGTGGCCTTGCTCAAAATGCTTAATTCAACGGGATAGGCATTTCGCCGCAATATCAGCTGGAGTGGCGAAAAGAATCTTGATTGGCAGGGAGAGAAACTTTGGAAACGATAGTGGTTTTACTGAAAATGCTTACCCCAGCGGGATAAACACTTTGCCGAAATATCAGGCATTTGGCAAAAACGACACAATTTCTTTTCGGCAGAAGTCTGGAAATCCAATGTGGACCTTCTTCAAATTATTAATGGAACATGGTAGGCATTGGCCTCAATATCACATTTGTTAGTAAAACCATCTTGAATGGCACGGAATGAAGCTTTGGTAACGTTTGTGGCCTTACTCAAAATGCATAAGTCAATGGGATAAGCACTTGGCCGCAAGGTCACCTTGATTGGAAGAAAGAATGCTGAATGGCATGGAAATTTGGAACTCACTGGGGATATCGTGATCTGTGTGAAATGAGGACTTTCCCACAAAATATCAATAACTATGCGGAAATCTCTCAATGATATTGAACGAATCATTGCAAACTGACGGCGAGTTCCACAAGTGGTTGAACTCATCGAGGCAAGCATTTTGCCGCATTTCAGTTCAGCCGCCGCAAATGTTGAATTCCCTTCAGAGAAAGATTGGAAGCTAATGTGGATTCACACCAAATGCTTACTTCAACGGCATTGGCTCATGGCCGCAACACATCTTCAATCGTGAAAAGAATCTTGAATGGCATCGAGTGAAACTTTGGAACCGATTGTGAATAGAGTCAAAATGCTTCATTCACCCGGGTAATCACTTTGCTGCAATATCAAATGCAATATTTGGCGAAAAAGACTCAAACTTTCGGCGGAAATTTGGAAACCTATGTGGATCTTCTTAAAATGTGTAACTGAACAAGGTAGGCACTTGGCATCACTATCATCTTTGTTGGTGAAAACATCTAGAATGGCGCAGAGTGGAACTGTGGAAACCATTGTGGATTTCATGAAGGTGCGTCACAACTCGAGATGAGGATTTCACCATAATATCAATAACTTGGCAGAAAACTCCCCATGACTTTGAGACAACAATTGGAAACTAGTGGAGATATACGCAACTTGGTGAACTCATCCTGATAAGCATTATGGCGGCATCTCACTTCAGCGGCAAAGAATGTTTTATTGCTAAGAGAGAAACATTGGAAACTAACCTGGATTTAGTCAACATGCTTAAGTCAACGGGATTAGCACTTGGCCGCAAGATCAACTTGATTGAAAGAAAGAATCTTGAATGGCATGGAGAGAACCTTTGGAAATCAGTGGGGATATAGTTGAAATGCTTAACAATACGAGATGATGGCTTCGCCACCAAATATCAATAAGTTGCCAGAAAAGTCTCGGTGACATTAAGAGAATCATTGCAAACTGATTGAGGGTTCCACAAGTTGCTGAACTCATCGACACAAGCAATTTGTCACATTTCAGTTCAGAGGCCACATGTCTTCAATTACTATGAGGGAAACATTGGAAGTGAACGTGGACTTACACAAAATGCTTAATTCAACGGGATAGGCATTTCGCCGCAATATCAGCTCGAGTGGCGAAAAGAATCTTGATTGGCAGGGAGAGAAACTTTGGAAACGATAGTGGTTTTACTGAAAATGCTTACCCCACCGGGATAAGCACCTTGCAGAAATATCAGGGAATTGGCAAAAATGACACAATTGGCAAAAACGACACAAGAAAGAATGTTGAATGGCATGGAGAGAAACTTTGGAAACGAGTAGGGATACAGTTGAAATGCTTAACAATGCGAGATGAGGGCTTCGCCACCAAATATCAATGTTACCAGAAAAGTCTCGGTGACATTGAGAGAATCATTGCAAACTGATTGAGGCTTAAACATGTTGCTGAACTCATCGAGACAAGCAATTTGTCACATTTCAGTTCAGAGGCCACATGTGTTCAATTACTATAGTCGTTTTACTGAAAATGCTTATCCCACCTGGATAAGCACTTTGCAGAAATATCAGGGAATTGGCAAAAACGACACAATTTCTTTTCGGCAGAAGTTTGGGAATGCAATGTGGACCTTCTTCAAATGCTTAATTGAGCATGGTAGGCATTGGCCTCAATATCACATTTGTTAGCAAAACCATCTTGAATGGCACAGAATGAAGCTTTGGTAACGTTTGTGACCTTACTCAAAATGCGTAAGTCAACGGGATAAGCACTTGGCCGCAAGATCACCTTGATTGGAAGAAAGAATGCTGAATGGCATGGAGAGAAACTTTGGAACTCACTGGGGATATCGATTAAAAGCTGAACTATGTGAAATGAGGATATCGCCACAAAATATCAATAACTAAGTGGAAATCTCTCAATGATATTGAAAGAATCATTGCAAACTGATGGCGAGTTCCACAAGTGACTGAACTCATCGATACAAGCAATTTGCCGCATTTCAGTTCAGCGGTCACAGATGTTGAATTCCCATCAGAGAAAGATTGGAAGCTAATGTGGATTCACACAAAATGCTTACTTCAACGGCGTTGGCTCTTGGCCGCAACTCATCTTGAACAGTGAAAAGAATCTTGAATGGCATCGAGTGAAACTTTGGAAACGATTGTGGATTGAGTCAAAATGCTGAACTGACCAGGAGAAGCACTTTGTCGGAATATCAGCGAATTGTTGAAATGAACACAATTTCTTTGGGCAGAACTTTGGGAATCGAATTTGGATCGGTCAAAGTGCTTAACTCAACATGGCAGGACCATAGCCTGTCACAAGTGTTGCGAAAACATCTCGAATGGCGCAGAGTGAAGCTTTGGAATCGATTATGGATTGAGTCAAAATGCTTAACTCACCGGGATAAGCACTTTGCTGCAATATCAGCTGTTTGGCAAAAAAGATTCAATTTCTTTGAGAGGAACTTCGGAATCCAATGTGCATTTACTTGAAATGCTTAACTGAACATGGTAGGCACTTGGTCTCAATATCACCTTTGTGGGTGAAAACATATCGAAATGCACAGACCGAAACTTTGGAGACGAGTGTTGCTTTATTCAATATGCCTCACAAACTGAAATTTGGATTTCACCATAATATCAATAATTTGGCTGAAAGCACACCATGACTTTGAGAGATTAATGGGAAACTTCAATGGCGAAGAAAGTTCAATTGCTCAGAGAGAAACATTGGAAGCTAACGTGGATTTACTCAAATTGCGAGCGGGGTAATCACTTGGCCTCAGTAACACATTTGTTGGTGAAAACGTCTCAAATGGCACAGAGTGAAGCTTTGGAAAGGATTGTGGATTGAGTCAAATTGCTTAACTCACCGGGTTCCACAGTTTACCTCAATATCAGGTAGTTGGCGAAAAAGACTTACATGACCCCAGACTTCTGTATTTTTTTCCTGACAGAAGGTGAAAGAGAGAATGTACGGAACATGTGGGGTCCTTAATAATGCTGGCTGCTTTGCCAAGGCAGCTGGAAGTGTAGACAGAGTCAGTGGATAGAAGGTTGGTTTGTGATGGATTGGGCTGCCCGAACAGGTGCCAGAGTGCGGCAACTAGGGGAATTTCACAGTAACTTCATTGCATTGTTAATGCGAGACTTACTTGTGACTGATAAATAAACTTTAAACATTTGCGATCTTTTGTAGTTTCTTGTGGTCTTGGGCAGAGCAGGAGCCATATTTGGCTGCGATACAATTTGAAAGAATGCTTTCTATGGTGCATCTATAAAAGTTGGTGAGAGTCATAGCGGACATGACAAATTTCCTTAGTCTTCACAGAAAGTAGAGGTGTTGGTGCATTCTATACTTTTTAAGAGAGGTAGGGCAGGTAGAGCAACATTGAACAATGATTCCCAACCTTTTAAGAATATTTCACATTCAATGAGACAAACAATTCAACGGTATAACCACTTCTTTCAGCAGAATTAATTGCTCATAAACAACATAGAGAACAGTGGCTATCATATGCAACAGGCACAATCACCTGGTGTGCTGCCTCTATGGAGATGGAGCATTGGTGCTTCATACATTTTTTGTGGGTTCTGCTATTTCAGGCCATTCGAAAAGAAAAATTTAGAAATAGCGAGCAAGATATCTTGAATTATATACTTATTTATATATCTTAAATGCCTGTGTTAAATGAAAAATAATTGAATTAAACAAGGCTACGTTCGGAGGGAAAAGAAATATTACAAATATCTTTGCAAACATGAACATCGATAAGATGTGTTGCATTCAAAACTGAGAGAGAAGATTTGCAAATTTACCTGACCTGTTCGGTTAAATGATATTGTTAGCGTGAGTGGGCGAAACGACCACTACGGACTCAGGGTGAAGTTCAATAACGGCACAGCTTTATTTTCTTTTACGTCGACGGAGAAGCACAGTCAGGACATACAATCGGACTGTCCCGAAAGCGCTGTCAGGACATACAATCGGACTGTCCCGAAAGCGCTGTAACGGTCCCTCGCAGTGGGCTATAGTTATACCTGAACTTCGGTGCAGTATGCAATTCAAATGCTAATACTTTATTTACAGTATTCAACCTTACCATCCTGTCTCGATGTTTTCAAGTGTTGGGGAAATTGTTTTAGGTGTGTGTTAATCGTTTGGTCTGATTGGTTATTTAATAGTCTAGAATCTCTGGGGTTTGAACCATAGGCATGTCATTGATCTCAAGAGGTTTTGAGGGGCCAGGAATGTTTCCTTAACAATGCTAATTTTAGGTGTCTCCATAGGTTATTTGACTGTTTTAGAAGTGCTGATTTTGATGGGGTGGGGATGTGTTTTTTAATTTAGTTCCTGTAGGTGCCATCCTGTCCAGCTTCCCTTATGTGCTAGCCCTCATTTGCATTCTAAAAGCGTGCTCTTGCCTGCTAATCTGTGTCTGTTGCTTTGTAAATTTTAGTGGAGAGGCACTGAGTGTAATTTTAGTCTACTTCCATATTGTGTGCCCAATTTCGTAAAATTTGTTGTCCGATAACAGTTCCCCCTGTCAGTCAGGAGCGGACTTGTTCCGCCTCCCTCAGACTGATTTTCTTAACAGATTTTATGCCCGGTGCTCCCTGCATTTGCACGCTGCAGTCATACAGTTTAGGGGAGCCCCGGGTTTGTCAAACTAGGTGTATGCGGAAGAAGTCTTCCCGATTTGTTAATTGTCCCATATTGCCAATCATTCTGATTAGTTCCCTCCTAGTTTTGGTTTTCTTGCACTGGCTGTATGTATAACACATTATGACCCCCAGGATATTGCCGGTATGAATTGGATGGCAACCAGTATGTGCGCGATTATCCGGATCCAGGGGTGAATGTCTGTATTTCGGCCCCAGTCCCACACCCTCTGAACCCATGTCTGGCTCTGTAAGGCTGACTCTGTGTCATGCTCTAGGGTTTTGATATGTGATTGTAACTGGTACCATTGAACAGTGTCCCACTTTGAGACGGAGCTCTCTCAGTACTTCTGCTAAGTGTGAGATGGGAGCCTGTTCTGGCTCTCGGTAATATTTGAGGTCATCTCTCAATGGGTCCGTGGCATTAAGTGTCAGGGTCTGTCTACTTCAGATGTTGGTGATGTGGACCTGGCCAATACTGACCGGTCGGCAAGGGGTGAAGCAGAAGTTTGGGCTGGGGATCGGGCGTGTCAGCCCGTTGTTTACGAAGGATGTCCTCGTTGTGGCTACACAATACCTGTCTCGTCCTCCATAT
Source organism: Carcharhinus amblyrhynchos (assembly GCF_965287045.1). Classification (NCBI taxonomy): domain Eukaryota; kingdom Metazoa; phylum Chordata; class Chondrichthyes; order Carcharhiniformes; family Carcharhinidae; genus Carcharhinus; species Carcharhinus amblyrhynchos. The sequence goes on along the minus strand of NC_137351.1, from coordinate 36,121,007 downwards.
CCTGCCCGGGCAAAGTGTGGATATGTGGGTGTAATTTCTAGGGTGCAGCCCTGCGTTTTATTAAACCCTCATTCAGCTGCCTCTCCTTGTCTCAATGGGTGAAGGCAAATGGTTATCTCTCTCCTTTGTTTGCATCCCGAGAGGGAGGTACTGAACATCACGCCATGCCTTGAGATGGCTGTGACTTTGGTTAGGTGGTAGCGGAGGGAGGTATTGCCTCTAACAACACCGATGTTTTCAATCTGGAAGATAGGGAACGGTCCCGAGTCTGGTGTAATTATCGGAGTCAATAGGACCATCCCTACTCCCGCACTCTCGCTAACCTCGCAGTCGGGGATCACTGGATATACCCGTGTCATTCCTTTCAAGGTTTGGTTATCCAGCACCCCCTTCTGATCTGCAAGTTGTGCTAGCTGGGTGCTGTCAATTCAATCAGGCACCTCCCCCCTGTGTACCGGGTCCAAATTATGTCTTAATTGACCTATCATCCACTGACCCTACGTGTGGCACAGCTGTCCCTGTTGTACCCGGGCAGTGTTATCTCTCTCCCTATGTATGAGGCGGTTAATGGTACGGGCGTGTGTTTCTAATATCGTAACTCCATCTAGTTGGGTATGGGCACCCCTCTCCCCTAAAAGAGCATGCTTGGCTTGTTGAGCTAGTGACCGTTGCAGGATAGCTTTCATCACTTCCTTTAACTGTTCTATCTTATTATTGAGGCCCTGGATGTCAATTGAGTTAACCACGCTGGATCCGGTGTTTATTCCTGTGAGGATGTCATTGACTATACCCCTTCTCCTTCTGTCTGTGTGTGTTGTCTCTGTCGTGTGTTGCTCCCATTGCATCGATAGCCCGCTTTATAGTTTCCCTGCCCAGCATTTGGTACATGTCCCGTGTCTGTTCTGAACAGTATCCCGGCACCTGGATCCCTGAGATATCGATCAGAACAGGCACGATTTTGTGTTTCACATTGTCATATACAATTTGTCCCTCGTTCTACAACACCAGTCCTCCCTCCGGCCCCCCCCCGCTCAGCAAGGGGCAGGGTAAGATTTCGGGTGTCGTGGTCGTGGGGGCATGCGTTGTAGGAAGTGCAAAACATACATATAGTGAGACTACTGGAGCCTCAACTAGTCTATAATATCCACAAATGTCGATGTCCGATTTCAAAATCTCTCTTTGTGGCGGTGTTCGTGGGCCTTCGGGAAGGGCGCAGATTGTTCCGAAGGTGCAGCTGGAGTCGCTCAGCGAGTCTGGCCGTTGGATACACATTCGGATCTTATCCATGTGCAAGTGAAGCAGATCACATTGTGACCCAGGTGGACTTGTAGCCATGCATTGGAATACATTCTGTTGTTCGCGGAGTATGGTGCGGCCGGCACACACAACGCCTTGAATGTATTGAATATTATTCCGTGGGTTTGTTGGTAGGTGGTGTGCCCCTGGATGGCGAACCTTGACAAGAAGATGATGGATAGGGCCATCCTCAAAGTGGTTAACATTATCCTGGAGAGGGGTAGGAAGGGTACACAAAGCCTGGTGGCCGCTGGGTATTAGAATCTTAGTATTAACTAATTTCTATAAACTAATCTACTTAGGCATGCCTCTACATCTATATACACATATTAGAGCCATGGCTGATGTGTGGCTCTCCTCCGTCCTAGAAATGAAGGTTGTTAATTCGATCTCCGCTGCGTGGATTCAAATGGTGTAAGTCCTATGGTGCGACCTGGGGTGGCTCGTAGGCGCATTAAAATACAGGGAAGGACATCTACCCACCCCGACCTGTCTCGGTGATTGACTTGGCAGTCGCGTTTTTAAGTGTGCAGTTCATTCACTCGACCATCCCAGAATTCTGAGGGTGGTATGGATATGGAATCGCTGTCGGATTCCCAGGGTTTTGCAAGCCTGTTTCATTATCTTGCCTGTGAAGTGGATTCCTTGGTGGGAGTCTCGTTGTAGTGGGACTCCCCCTCGGGATGATTTCGTATGCTAGGATGTGGGCTACGGTCGTGGCTTCACAATCCCGAGTTGGGAATGCTTCCACTCAGCGGGTGAATTGATCGATTAAGACTAAACAATATTTCTTCCCTCGGCTAGTGGGTAGGGGGCCTATGAAGTCAATCTGCAGGTTTTCCCAGGGTCCCTTTGGTCGGGGTTGGTGGGCCAGTTTGACTCTCAGGAGTCAGCCGGGGTTGTGCTGGGCACATGTGATACAGCGCTGGCAGTGTTTGACTACATCCCGTCCCATCCTGGCCACCACCAATCAGCTGATAGTCGGGCCAGGGTCCCATCCCGGCCGGAGTGGTCCAGCTCGTGGTGGAGTCGAAGTCATTTGGTGTGTGTAAATGAGGGGGTGGCTACTTGGTGCCCTCTGTGCCACACTCCATCTTTGTCCCTGGACGTCCCTGCCTGTTCCCACTGTGCCACCTCATCTGGGCTGGTATTACCCTGCAGCTTATAAATATCCACTTCCTCCAAGGGTGCTGTTGCGGTGGCGGCTATGTGCGGGAGGCCTTCCCCAGCTGCAGCCTTGGCTGCAGCGTCTGCTAGTTCTTCTGCTGTTCTGCTGTTTTTACTCTTTGGTGGGCTTTTATCTTAATTACGGCTGCTTCTGAGGGCAGCCTGGCTGCAGCTACCAAGTCTCGGATTATATTTTCATGCTTTATGCGGCCCTCCCGTGGTGATAAACCCGTGCCTTTTCCAGGCCATCATGTAATCGTGGATCACCCCAAACACGTACCGGCTGTCAGTATACACATTTACTCGCTTTTCCCTTCCTGCCTTGAGGGCTTCCATGGGGGCTATGAGTTCGGCCACTTGGGCTGAGGTCTCCCCACTCATCGTGTCTTTTGCTACCAGTGTCCCTTTTTGGTCTACTACTGCCCAGCCTGTGCGATATTGTCCCTTTACTTGTCTTCGGGACCCGTCTACATTCAGTATGAGGTCAGGGTTATCTAGGGGTTGGTCACTAATCCCTCCCTCCTCTTCAGTGTCTGGGTTAATCGGTCAGTAGTGTGGACTTCCCTCTGATAGGAGTCCCTCAGCGGGGTTCTTCCCAGTGTCCCGCACTATCTGGATGGGCCGGTCTCGGGGGAGGAGTACCGCTTCCCAATTGGCCCTTCGGGCGTCCGAAACAGTCCGGAGTCGGCCTGTATTCAGGATCTCAGCAATGGTGTGTTCAGTACATCACATTACTTGTCCTGACATAGTGATCGGTTCGCATACCCTGACTGCCCAGGCTGTCTAGAGCTGCCACACACTTGTCCCTGGGCTACCGGGGATTGTCGGGTGGAATAATATGCCACCGGTCGCATGGTACCCCCGTATTCTTGGGTTACCACGGAGCTATAAAATCCCTCCTCTGAGTCATAGAAGAGGTGGAAGGGTTTGGTTATGTTAGGCAGGTGTAGGGCTGGAGCTGCTAGTAGTTCTGATTTTAGGTGGGTGTGTGCTACCTCCTGATCGGGTCCCCACTCGATCGTTCCTGCTCCTGGCTTTCCCCCTTTGAATTGGTTCAGCCAGGGATGAGAACTGGTCAATGAAATTCCGGCCGGAGTTAAAGAGTCCCATAACTCTGTGCACCCCTTTAACTGGGTTTGGACGGGGAATATTTATAATTGCGGTCTTCCGATCGGAGGGGAGGGCTCTCTTTCCTTGACTTATGCTGTGTCCTAAATACCGGACCTCCTGTTGTACAATCTGTGCCTTTGTTGGGTTGATTTTAAACCCCATAGCCTGCAAGGCACGTAAGATTGTGGACAGGGCTCCTATATGCCCTGTGAGGTTGGTAGAGGCAATAAGGATGTCATCCACATATTGGAGGAAGGTAGTTCCATATGGGGACAGATCGCAGTCCTCAAGGGCCTCACTCATAACTGGGTGGAAAATGTTGGGGCTGTTGTGGAACCCTTGGGGGAGGTGTGTCCGTGTGTACTGTTTCCCTCCACAGGTAAAGGCCAACCTTTCCTGGGAGTCCGTGTGAAGCAGGATGGACCAGAATCCGTTTGCTACGTCTAACACAGAGAAAATACCATGTTCAGGTCGGAGTCCGTTAAAAACAGTGGATGGACTCGCGACTATGGGGTGTTCTTTCGGGGTTACTTTGTTGAGGGCAGTGCAGTCTATGGTCAGTCGGTAACTTCCGTCTGGCTTACGGACTGGCCATATCGGGGAGTTGGTGTTAGACACTGTAGGTCTTAAAATACCCTGGGCAACCAGAGCCTGGATGATTTTGTCAGTGGCCTGTAGCGCCTCGGGCTTTATAGGGTATTGTTTGTGGGGGGTGTGGATCAGCCCGTGTGTGTGTGTAGGGGAGGGATTTTTACCAGGCCGCAGTCTTGTTTCCCTGCTGCCCAGACTTGGAGTAACGATTGGCATCGAAGCCCTTCCTATCCAGTCTCGGGCTGAGTGGTCTCCTCCCCGGACTGCAGCCACGTTTTTGTTTAGGACCCGGTATCCCTGAATCCCACTTTTGTGTTCCTTCCTCGCAGTCCACAGCAGGCGCTTGTTAAAGGCATTCACCACCGCCCCTAACTCCCCCAGGAGGTCTATTGCCAAGATTGTTCCCTCCTGATTCGGGCATACCCAGAAGTGTACTGGGAGTAAGATATCCTCAATCTCTAGTAGGACTGCCTGGCTCTGGTAAGCTGTAGTTCTATTCCCCCCACCCCCACTACTACGATGGACCGGTGGGTTGTAGGAAGTGTGTAAGGAAATTTGTACTCAATATGTAAGCATGTTAGTACTTAGAGAATTTGTACTGAATAATTGTACCTAAACTGGGTATGAAATACGGAATCACGGATAGTATTAGAATGTCTTCCTTGAAGTAGAATTAGGATGGGTAAGTAGAATTGGGATGGGTAATCAAGTATAGCTGATTTGTAACCTAATATAATCAAGTGTAGCAAATGTGATCAGAGCAGGAGACCCAGAGAAGTAGTATAGCAGTTACTTATTAGCAAATGCAAACAGCAGTCACTTGGGGAGACAATGGGTACTATACAGCTGTCCAGCTTAATATATGATCGTAACAAGCAGGAAAGAATAAAGTGAGCATGTTTTTCTTCACATTCGGCCTAAGTCAGCTAAACCACTATTGTTGTACAAGCAGAGTCGTAAAGATAAGGGCAAAGGATGTAACTACCATGGTTTCGAGAGGAAAAGAGACGTAACAATGGTGGCTAAACGAGGTCACATTGTAAAGACAAGATAAGAATCTTGAGATATGGAGCTGAAATGTGCGTAAAAAGACTGTAAGCCGAGGGCTCTGTGGAGTGTTCCGGACCTCCCGGCTTTATTCTCTTGTACTGGAAAATAAAGTCTACTGCTTGGAGGATTACAACTCAGACTCTCTGTTTCAATCGGGTTAAATAAGTTGTCGTCTTGGGGAACCACGACAAAATTGGTGCTGCGAGCAGGGTGTTGTGGGAAATCGCCCAGAAAATAGCATCTGGAAGGAGTAGCGGAGACGGTGGTCCGACTGGGGCTGGACATCCCAAAGCCGGCATTCTGACAGCAAGGTGAGCAGACTTATATTGCATGTAAATCCTTGTTGTCGGAAAAAGGGATCTCGAGGCCCAGCGCACCCGGCTCTCTGCTGGTCCTGGATCTCCCCAACCCAAAGAACATCCTGCATAGGTAAAACTAAATTGGGAAAAACACTTTGAGAGACTGAGTCTGATCTGAAGGGTAGAGTTTTGCATGCAAAGCGCGCTGCGAATACTGTGTTGTCTGTGAGTGGGTAAAAAGCGCGACGCAAAAAGAACCGAACGCTAATTGATGCAACTAGGTTAAGTCAAGCGGTTTGGAGCGGGATTTCAGGTTACGACTTGCCCAAGGAGAGTAAGTGTAGGAAGGCCTGCCAGTCCGAACCTACCCAGGACCTCGGGGAAAAGACGTCAACCGAGAGGGAGAGAGATCTGTGAGAGATTGCTCTCTTACCTAATACGGTAGTTAAAACTAAGGGGAGAAGGCGAGCGATTGGAGTAAAGGGAGTGAAAGACAGATAGATTTGAGACAGCAGTGTGGAGAATAGAGATAAAAGGGAGACTCGGAACACAATTAGGGTGATAACTAACAACTTGGAGAAACTACGCTGACAAAACCACCTAGTGGCGAAGTCGGTACATTCAGTTAAAAGGGAAGGCCAGTCAGGGGACTGAAAGGGAAAAAACAAAAACGGAAGCGACACTGGATTGGGAAAAGATCACACATATAACTAACTTAGAAGAGGTTAAAAATGAGTGGCCGTATGTAAACTGGGAAGGAATAGCAAATAGAAATTGGATAAACAAGATAAAGTTAGAAACCTTAGCGAAGGGAACTGGCCGGTATAGGATTTTCATACACATAGACGAGCAGGTGAAGTCCTACTACCCGCTAGCCAGGGAAAGAAAAATAGTGCCAGGGAAGGGGGCCACGGGGAGGTGGATATCGGAACCCCGGTTAGAGTTACAAATACTGGCAGGGGAATCACAGGGGAAAAGTGAACAGGGGACTGACCACGGAAAGGCAATACATCGGGTGATAGTCACTGTGATACCAAACTCTGACAAATTAAACGATAAGAATTACAGGAGCGATCCGAGAAGACAGATAATGGCAAGCAAAGCTAAAACACCAGTGGAAATATTAGGGGACAAGTTCCCAGCCCTCAGAGGGGATATAGAACACATCTCTAAGAAGTGGGCTAAAAGAACCAGTAAGACAAACACACAGTGGCCGGAGGAAGGCACATGGTGCATAGAGAGGTGTGAGGATCAGAAGGGAATGATAAAGATCTATAAAATCAAGGATAGATCGAGCAAAAGAAGGGAGAAGCGAGAAAAAGAGTTAGAGATATTAGCGTTATTCGAAGAAGAGGGGAGAGAGAGAAGAAGAGCATGGGGGGGGGGTAGGATGCTAATGCCAGTCCAAGCTCAGGAGAAGAAGGAGCTGGAAGACCCAAACGTAGCCCCACCCCCATACCTGGAAGGGTCAAATCCCGTAGGACTGTACCCAGTTATATCAGGTACAATGAATTTTGAGGGAGAGTTTGACGTGAAGCAAATGACAAAGGAACAGTGGGCACAGAAGGAGGAAGAAAGGAGACAAGGTATTGAGGAAGAGACTAAGAGGATGGAAGAAAACCTGGATGGGTTAATTCAAAGGAGGAGGCAGTTAGAGGCAGAAATAAACGTGGTAGATCTTTTTGAATGGGCAAAAAAGGTAATAGAAGGAGAAGGAGACAAGAGGCACGAAAGAGAAGGGACTGGGGCCAGAAAAGAATGCGAGCAGAAAATGGGAGAGGATCTCCACGAATGTGAAAGTGAGATATCACAAGAAAAGATAGAAGGAAAGAGAGTCGGAGTGAGGAAAGAGGAAAAAGAGAAAGAAAGAAACACAGAGGAAAAATGCTGGGAAGTACAAAGAGGGGGTGACAGACGAAAGTTTGGGAGAGCATGGACATGGAAGCACCCAGAGAGAGAAAGAATAGAGGAAGGGATGGAAGGAGGGACAGAAGAAAGTAGTGAAGAGGAGGAGAGACAGTCAGTGTTAGGGGGACGAAGAAAATCAATGCGGAAAAGACACCAACCTGTAAAATATCCAGCAGTGGATCAAAGAGAGAAAGGGGTGTTCCCGGTGATTCTGAAGGGTGGCAGACTGCAATATATCCCTTGGTCAGGTCAGGATTTGCCTAATTTAATTAACGAATTACCCAATATTTTGGACGGAGCCGGGAGGTGGATTGGACAGCTGGAGGCTGGAATGATGGGAAAGAGGATGGCGCTGGGTGACATCAAAGCCCTCTTGACAAAGGTGCTGGGAATGGACCAAATGGCTGAGGTGATGAGACGTGCAGCCATCCCGACTGCAGCCTATGACCCGGATGTGGATGGGACACTAATGGACCCATACCGCCACGACATTTGGCAAGCACTACGGGATATGTACCCCAATCGGATGGATATAAAAACTCTGAGAGGGGAACCGTTGGGTGAGGAAGAGAATGCGGCCGTGTACATAGAAAACCAATTAAGAAGGTGGAGAAGGGACACGGAGAGGGACATTCTAACAGATCCACTAACCAACTCCCTGTTCCGAGCCGCAATCCTAGAAGGCCTGCCGACTTCAGCTAAGGCAAGACTGGAAGAAGTGGTGGGCCTGGATTCGAAAAAACTACCGAGAATTTGTGGATTATGTTGCCCATGCAGTGGAGAGACACCGCAGGGAGGAAAAAAATGCAGACAAACAGTTGAAGGAGATACAACGCAAACTCCTGCAAGCCCAGCTGGAAGAAATTAAAAGTAAGGAAAAGCTGAAAGTGAAAGAAGACCCCACACCCAAGAAAATAGCACCGATGGTGGTGAACCAAAAGACAGAGGAAATACCTGCACCGATGCTAGGGAGGAACGGAGATGGAGGCCAGCCCATCATAACCTACAACATTTCTGCCTTCCCGCTGTCCATGAACCCAGGAGGCTATGGCTTAAATTATCAAAACCCTTATACCCCACAAAATCAGACTGATTGGAATAGAAATGGGAAAGGACAAGGAAGTGGCAGGCCACCCTATCAGAATCAGAGAGGACAGGGGCAGGGAAATCAGCAGCTTCTAAGGCAGGGACCGCCGCCTGGCCCTCCAGGCGTATGCTGGGGGTGCGGGGAAGCAGGACATATAAAAAGAAATTGCCCACAGAACTCTCACAGGCAGGGAGAAAACCAGCAGCAGATAGGCCAGCAAATGGCGCAAATGCCGTTGAATAACACTCCCGTGCTGCAGGGACCTGTGAATTTTCAGAGCTCCCTATAGGGGGGCCCAGAGAACCCTGAAATGGCAGGACAGTACGTACAAATAACAGATACAGCAGATCAGGAACCCATAATTGGGGTTAGAGTAGGAGGGGTGTGTGTTATGTTTGGGGACCAGTGTTGCACATTTATCCCTAATAACACTGACCCAGAGGGGTCATTCACACAGGCCATGAATAAGCTGAAAAATCTCAGGAGAGAGGTGAAGGAGAATGCTGGGTTCGGGCATGGGGTATGGAATTGGCTGGACAATATGTTAGGAAGATGGGGGGTCTGGTTTGCTAAAGCTGGAGTTGTGACAGCCATGACAATAACCATCCTGGGATTAATATTTTGCTGTTTTTTACCTGTCCTGAGATCTCTCCTTGCCAGATTGGCAGTGCGACAAATGGTGACACAAGTAACAGGCAACCCACGTTTGGGAGGGACAACTAAGGAATGGGGAAACATTGAACTGCCCCCGCTGGATGAATTCACAATGACCCTGGTCGAAATTGAAACCTGTCAGTTTGCGAAATAGCTGCACTAGTGGAGGATTGTTCTACAACCTCACCGATGCCTACGGAGACCAAGAGACTTAGTCTGTACACAGGAATCAGTCTTTTTCCCTTCCCTAGACAAGGGTGGGAAGGTTTTTGGCTGATGACTGTTAGGGGCAGGCAATCTGGGGGAGCAACCTAAAAATCAGGACTTTTGCTAGACAAGCCATGATAAGACTAGAATGGGGACATTGATCCCTGACCAAAGTACTTGGCTCCCCCACGTTGCCTACAAGTGTGATTAAATATGTGCATGTGAACAGGGTCAAACAAGGGGGACTATCTGAGCTGGCCTTGGTAATTGGGATGAGACTAGGGGATAGTCTCAAAGGGGGGATATGTAAGGAAATTTGTACTCAATATGTAAGCATGTTAGTACTTAGAGAATTTGTACTGAATAATTGTACCTAAACTGGGTATGAAATACGGAATCACGGATAGTATTAGAATGTCTTCCTTGAAGTAGAATTAGGATGGGTAAGTAGAATTGGGATGGGTAATCAAGTATAGCTGATTTGTAACCTAATATAATCAAGTGTAGCAAATGTGATCAGAGCAGGAGACCCAGAGAAGTAGTATAGCAGTTACTTATTAGCAAATGCAAACAGCAGTCACTTGGGGAGACAATGGGTACTATACAGCTGTCCAGCTTAATATATGATCGTAACAAGCAGGAAAGAATAAAGTGAGCATGTTTTTCTTCACATTCGGCCTAAGTCAGCTAAACCACTATTGTTGTACAAGCAGAGTCGTAAAGATAAGGGCAAAGGATGTAACTACCATGGTTTCGAGAGGAAAAGAGACGTAACAATGGTGGCTAAACGAGGTCACATTGTAAAGACAAGATAAGAATCTTGAGATATGGAGCTGAAATGTGCGTAAAAAGACTGTAAGCCGAGGGCTCTGTGGAGTGTTCCGGACCTCCCGGCTTTATTCTCTTGTACTGGAAAATAAAGTCTACTGCTTGGAGGATTACAACTCAGACTCTCTGTTTCAATCGGGTTAAATAAGTTGTCGTCTTGGGGAACCACGACAAGTGCCATGTTGGTGAGGGATATCACGGCCCCCGTATCTATTAATATTTTGCATCGCCGGCCCCCTAACGATGCATTAAACCAGATTGGGGGGTTGGCTCCCGGGGTGGGGGCTGATACAATTCACGCGGTCTTTTGCACTGCCAGAGTCTGTATAATATCCAGCAGCTGCTGGTGGCTGAGGCTGAGGCAGCATCGGGAATGACTTTGTTCTCTTGCCGGTCAGGGGCGCTTGCCAGGGTTTGGTCGTAGCTGGGGGGCTCTCTCTCTCCTCGGGAACCTCCTGCTACAGCAAGCTGACTCGTTATGTCCAGTCCTGCTGCAATTGTGGCACATATGGGAGGGTTGGGACTCGGCAGTCCTTTCTATAAAGACCAGGTTTCCTACACCTGTAGCAGCCCCCTCCGTCAGTTCCCAGGGAAGATACCCCTGCCCTAGCGCTTTGGACCTTTCTCTGTTGGTTGTCTACAGTAATAGCCCAGTTCTCTAGCTCATCAAAGGTGTTAAAGTTTACCAACCCGGTCTTTAGGATTGCTGGGTGCACTGGGCCCAGCCCGTCCTTATATAGCTGGAGGAATGTGGGGTTCTGTCTGTCGGCATCGGGCATTCCCCCATGGGCCGAAAAGGCGTCAAATTTCCGTCGCCCATATTCCTGGGCTCCTTCCTCCTTCCCCTGCACTACCCTTACGATTGTGTTCCAGCTCACGGGGACTCGCCCCATGGTTTGGGTAAAATCATCTTTAAAATCCGTCAGAGCTCGGTCTTGCTCTCGGCGGCTCTCGTTCAGGTTCACGCACCAGGTCTCGTTCTGGTGCTCTACCTGAAGCCGGGCCCAATAACTCTCCGGCATTTTGGCTCTTACGAGCCCTGCCATATCCCGATTATGTAAATTGCGACACATTTGCATCTCCTTAAGATTTTGCCAGAAGATTGCGTTACTGTGTCTGGGCTGGAGGGTCGGGAGTTTGTCCAGCAGTTTCATGGTGTCCCCCGGGGTCAGGTATACATGTCATCTTTATCCGAGCCTGGGCAGATCGCCCTCGCCCGTCTCCCCCTTGCCCCCCGGGGACACACTCAATTTTAGCGGGGGCTGCCATTAAGCTCTGGGATTGGGGGGGGTCAGTGGTAGATGGAATGCTCCCCCCTGTTGGGCATAGTGGACCCGTTTCAACCACTAAACATTCCCAGTCGGGACACTCCTCACTCGGAGGTTCGTGTGAGAAGTCGGACAGTGCTGGCAGCACAGGGTTAGCGGCCATCACAGCGGCGTGTTGTCGCTGTGCAGCTTGTTCCTGCTTGTCTTGTACATATTTATGAACTGGTCCTGCAAGGGTGACATGAGCCTTTAATATTAGTATCCAAGCCTTGTCATCCTTGCTCCTTTTCTCTTTCACCCATCATTCCCGTTGGGTTTCGAGAGGGTCATGGGGCTTCCACCCTGCCTTCATCATGCGTTTAATTAGATTCTTGTTTTTCTCTGCCAGATCGCGGGTGGGGGACCCTTCAGGCCCCCATTCAAAGATGGTACTGTTGCTATCCATGTTAGTTTCCTTTACTAGGGTCAGTAGTGTACCAACCCTGGCTCTAATGCTTTCACAGATACTTGGGTTACGGTCTCGTGTTCCCACTGTTAGTATGTTTGTACATTCAGTGACAACCCGCAGAGCCCGACCTGCGTGTAGCGGGGAGATTGCCGCTCTCAGAGGCAGGTGAGCTCTGTACAGTCTCTCCGCAGGGTACGGAAAGACTATCGACTACAGTGACTGGGGCCACTAGCTCCTACCCAAACTCCTATCGCTAAATCGACTCTCAGAGGGCAGCCGTTTCCCTAT